>NW_021625423.1:0-6653 GCF_004785775.1 Grammomys surdaster
AACCAGTAGGGTGAAGGGGGAAACCAGGAGGGGACAGTGGAGAAATCTCAACCTACATCATAAAAATAGTTGGAAAGTTTCAACCTATTATTGAGCTAGTCACAGAACAGTGTTGGGAGTGGGAAGCATCCTGTACACATTATATTCAGGAATGTGACCTTAACCTGACCATTGTAAGCAGCCATTTCCTGGAGTAACTCAACCAACCTGTATCTAGTTCTGCTATCCTTTGTGGTAAGCCAGTTCCTGGAACGACCTAGATGACCTGCCTTCTGGCTTGTGGCCAGCTAGTTCCTGAAACCTGTGAGCTTGTGAACTTGCTAACCTTAATTCAGATGGGGAGTCCCAAACTTCTCTATGAATTTTAATATTCTTTCATCTCCCACTTCTTGTCATGTAAAAGTTCTAATCATAGAACCAAACTTCAGTACCTTCAGCGTCATCATAACCTCTATTTTATTGACCTGGTAAAGCCCAATGTTGTTGGTGCAACATTAAGATCTGGACAGCACTTACTCTTTCTCTAACAAAGGTAACTAATCTGTTTAAGAAGCAAAAGCAGAATCAAAAGGGGATCAGCGAGGGAAAATATCAGAGTGGTAATGTCTAATTTGTGAAGCATGTCCTAAAAGGCTGTCTCATGGTTGTGCTGCACACCATTGCCCACACGCCACAGGGTCTCTAGTGTCCTCTGGACTCCTGCACTGGCCTTACCCAGTGGCTTGGAGTCTTTGGAGCCAGTCACATGCTCCCACAGGTAGCGCAAGATGATCTCCAGTGACTGACGGTATAGTTCGTTGTACAGGTTCAAACCAATTACCACGTTTCTCCACAGGCCAAAAATGGTCAGACGCTGCAGGTGGCTTGGTGGTGCTGAACTATAACTGTGTCTCCCAACTGGTATGGCACACTCAGTTCTCCAGTCTCGTAGGCCCCTTTCAGCTGTTTCCAGACCTCGTGCCGGACCACTTTAAGTGCTTTTATGTGGGCAAACAAGGATTTAGAAAGGACAGCATCAGGATCATTCACTCCACCCGCCTCAGTAAGTGGTGGTGGTCTCCCACACAAAATCTCAACCGGGTATAAGCTTAAATCACTCTAGAGTGTTCCGAACTTGGAACAAGGCAAAGGGAAGGAGGGCTGCCAGTCATTCCTGCTGGTCTCCAAAGCTAATTTAGTCAAGGTCTCCTTAATGGTTCTAATTATCCTCTCTACCTCTCCTGAACTCTGGGGTCTATAAGCACAATGTAATTTCCAATTAATCCCCAGCTGTGTGGCCAGTCCCTGACTCACCTCGGCAACAAAGGCAGGTCCATTAACAGACTCAATTACCTTGGGTATTCCAAACCTTGGAAAGATCTCTTCCAGGATCTTCTTAGCTACCGTGTTAGCAGTTTCATTCTTAGTTGGAAAGGCTTCAACCCATCCCGAAAAGGTGTCTATAAAAACTAAAAGATATTTATTTCCATATTTTGCCAGTTTGAGTTCTGTTGAAGTCCATATCCCAGTAAGCTCTGGGCCAGTCGCCCCTCAGTCTCTTTCCTATGGTATACATGGAAGGTCTTGCATTGGTTAACGCACAAGGTCCACAGTTTCTCACCATAGCTTTCGCCAAATCAGACAGTTCTTCTTCTTGTGGGAGGATTAATTTACCATCTCCATTTTTTATTATAAGGGGTTTCAGAGTGAAAGCCCAATTTGTCCATCACTTGATGGTCATTAGTGGTGTATCTGAACTGTGAGTGTCAAAATAGTCTCTGGAACCCTTAACTGCTAGAATCATTGCTCCCTGGGCAGCTTTCTTGGCAGCCATGTCAGCCATCTGATTTCCTTTTGCAACAGTGTCTTGAGCCCTCTGGTGCCCAGGGCAGTGGATGATAGTCACTTTCTTTGGCTCGAAGAGGCTCAGTAATTCTCCTTTATCTTTAATGTCTTTGTTTGCAGATGTCAGCAGCCCTCTTTTTCTATAAATTGCACCATGTACATGAGCTGTGGCAAAGGCATATCAGCTGCCAGTGTGGATATTGATGGGCTTCCCTTCTGCCATTTGCAGGGCTTGTGTCAGAGTGATAAGTTCTGCTTTTTGGGCAGAAGTACCTTCTGGGGGGCTACTAGCCCAGATTACTTGCTTTCCATCTACCACTGCTGCTTCTGCCATTAGCTTACCTTCCACCATGAAGCTACTGCCACCTGTATACCAGTTTGGACTTCCTGGCCAGGGCTTGTCCTCCAAGTCACTTTGAGTACCTGTTTCTTCTGCCAGGATGTCAACACAGTGATGGACAGGAGAAGAGTAGTGAGTCACAGGCAGCAAGGAGACAGGATTCAAGATGGCTGGGGGTGCAAAGGTCACCCTTTCAGTCAACAACAGGCTCCAAAAGTACATCATGCGAGCATTAGTCATCCATCAGTCAGGGGGCTGCCGGATAGTTGATGCTGCGAAAAGTCCTCTCTGGTCTGAGCGAACTGAGGAAGTTAAATGTCCTGTACTCTCTTATTGACTTCTCTTAAATCTTGTACTGGCTTGTAATCATTAGTGCCTGGCTTCTTAACTGGCAGAAAGGAGGTATTCCATGGCGATTGGCAGGGAACCTGAATACCTTGTTGTAACAGTCTTTGAATGTGAGGTCTAATCCCTTCTCTGGCTTCCAGACTCATTGGATACTGTCGCACCCCAGTAGGGGAGGTGCTAGCTTTCAGTCCTATCATGATTGGGGGGGAGCTCTTTTTGCCTTCTCTATATCTTCAGTTTCAACCCAAACTTTTGGGAATTCTGCTAGCCATTCACTAATATCTAGGGCTTCCTGTTGCTTTTGAAACTCATGAAGGTGGTACTCTTTTTCTAGTTTCAAGGCCAGTATCATAGACATGGGGGTTCCTCAGGTTACCTCTGGTCCTGTCTGGGCAAACTTAATTTGTGCCTTCAGTTTTGTCTTCAAGGGGTCCTGTCCTTTCTCTTTACAGTAAGCACACTTTACAGTAAGCATACTTTTCCAGTAAGCATTGCTGCATCACTCTTCCTCCACCTGGCTTTGGCCTTCTGTTACCCAGGTTCCCTGTCTGTCTAAGTCCTTTCTTATCTCTATCTTTCTCTCCTGCCACTGTGGCCAAAATCCTTCCTACTTGCAATCTCGCCTGTCTTTTCTCTCTTCTCTTTCTCTCTTTCACCATCTCCCTCTTATGGTACACTTTCTCTGCCTCCTTAAGTAAATCTTGTAGGGTATAGTCCTCCAATACATTGCAATTTCTTATCAGGTGCTGACTATCCTATAAAGGGGCATGAAAAAGAATATAGCATTTATAGGCTTCCATTAACCTCTCAAGGAACACAGAGGATTGGCTCAGTGGGTCCCGGAAGGACTTTTCTCACCTTGGCCAAATTAGTGGGGGGCTGGCTACCCCCTCTTCGAGACCTGCTACTAGAGGTCAGCTGCAGTAGGCTGTCAGACCCTCCTTACCTTCAGCCATAACTTGGGCTGGCGGCTGCAGCTAGCGCCAGCTGTGACTGGCTCTCCACTGATGCCGGCTTTTTTCTTAGTCTTGCAATTATCTCTACCTGCTCAATCCTCTTTTCATCCACAAACATGGACGAGTCAAGAATTCTCGAGCTCCCAATTACACTGTTAACTGCAGCCGATGAAATACTGGCAGTTTAACTATATTTTTAAGTTTCTTTTGCAATACTAGACCGTAACCATAATTTTGAGAAACAAAACCAATTTTCAACAATGCAAAAAATCTGTTTTCTCTAAAATCAACACTAAATGCATAACGTTCATGTTACAAAGTTTGGCAGCCAGTTCTTATATATGAATGCATGATAGTGCAGCTTTTAATTACTCTTAAAGAGACATTGTTTTAAATCCTATCTTTATACAACTGGTTCTGAATGACTCCAATCCTGAGTTACCAGTTTTAAGCCAACTTTCTGTTACCAAAGTTACAATTTTTTTTAATCATATCCAATAACTTATAGATCAATAATCTATAACCAAGACATCCAGAACATTTTTATACTTTTAAAACCAGTCAGAAACAAAAATGAAGTGAATGTACATCTTATATTTTTTATCCAAATAAAATTTTCTTACTTTGTCTAGCTGTAATTTCAAGAGAAAAGCACCTTGTCACCTGCTGAACCCAATAATCACAGTCACAGGTTTTTCTACGAGAAACAATCATCAGCTCCTTACCATAGAAGCCAAAACAAAACAAAACAAAACAAAAAACAACCTGCTGGCTCCTTTAAGAGGGGCTTTTACATCAGTGAGACTGTGGCAGGGCTTCTCCAGCTGTGTTAGACTCCTATCCACAGGTGCAGGGCTCCAAAGGCCAATTGAAACTGCTTCTTATCTTTCCTTACTCTTAACTTCTTGTAAGGGTATTAGCCATTCCTTGAGGCAAAACATTCTAGTGATATCACTTCTTGGTCTCTCAAAAATTACAAGCATACTCAATGAATGCGAACCTCTCACCTTCACCAGGATGTAAAGGAACAGTATAAAAACACTCTTGTAAATCTATAATAATTGTATATGCATTTCCTGGAATGGCAGCTGGAGTGGGCAAGTCAGGCTATAATTCTAATTTCTCCAGCATAATCATTATATAGCTGTCTCTTGTGAATGTCTTTGGGTCTCAGGTTGACCTTTCCTCCCCAAGGAAGAAGCAAGGCAATAAAACAAATTCCAGAAAACACTTTTCTAAAGGCTACTCAGAGTGACCATGACAAAAGGAATGTCACACCAGCTTCTGCTGAGCCCACTCTGAGCTTTGTCTTAACTCAAATGTGAAAGTTCTTCATTTAAGCCTATTTCCTGAGGCCTAGTCCAACGATTATCCTTCCTGCACTGAAAACAGATTCCAGGGGAATGATTCTACTGTCTGTCTATGTCTCTATTTTTTGGATAGTCTTTCCTAAAATGACCTATGTCCCCATACCTAGAACATTCCTTATCACCTCAGGGCTGTGAAAACATGGCTTGGACTGTAGTTAGCATTCTCATAAGCCAATTGTGTAAATAAGAATCCCGTCTTAGCGTCTCTAAAAATCCTACCTGTCCTTTTAGCAGCCTATATACAAATTCCTGAAGTAGTTCATCAGGGCCTTATTTGATCTCAGATAAAACTTACACTGAAATCTCCTTTTCAATTTTGGGGGAAGAAAATAAATCAGTTTCTTTGTCAGGAAAGCAAAAAAGTTCTTGGCCTCCCCAAGAGCAGCTTGTGCAAAGAATCAATTTGCCAGGGCTCGTCCCACTGTGCCTCACTTCCAGCAGCAGAGGGGTGGGGAACACTTGCCTATCAGCTTTTGTTGTGGAAATTGAGGTTGCCTTTTAAACAAGTTTTAAGCTAAATCAAGCCAGAAGGTTTAACCCTTTTTATCTTTCTGAACATGAAATATAGAACAGTCATTTATTCTAATGAAACAAAGACAGACAAAGACACACGTGGACAAATCTGGTGCACCAAGGACTCACAATAGACAAAGAAAGCATAACCAAGAATCTCTCTGGTAGGAGCTGGAGAGTTCCTTTTCTTTTGCTAACACACCACGGAGATCAGACAATTGTTTTAGCTCTTTCTCTTTTGGTGGTCATGTTACCTCTTGTTAACTCAGGATATTTGACACAGTAGATTCAGTCCAAAATAACCTCAAAGTGCAATATCAAATAGAAAGATAACCAACACACAAGCAGTTTGCCAAGAATGCAGAGAAAAACAAACACGATTCTGCTCACCTCTGTCATGAGCTGCACATAAACCAGATGATACAGAAAATTCTTGCTCCTGTCACAGGTGCAGAAACCAGGTTACACAACCAAGACATAGAAAAGCTGCCCGTGAAAAAATCCAATAACCAGATGACGTGGCCTGCCTACACTGGACCAAATCTAACAGATTCAGATGACTCGGCCAGCCTATGCTGGACCAAATCTAACAGATCCCGAACACCATCAGCAATGAACAACACAGAATTAGACACGGACACACAGCCACGAGAGCTTCAACAGACGCTGCCCCAGGCAGCGGTGGCCAAAGACCACCTTCAGACAGAGAAGGGGTCATTTCTGACCCTATCTCCCATACAAACAAACTCTAGAGTGTCCTCCAGAGAACTGTGGCCAGCAATGTGCTGACACATCTGTCCCACTGCTTCCACTTTCCATGAATTCTCTCCCAGAATTCGTAACCTGACCCTATCCCAGGGTTGCAACCTGCCCTCCATGGCTTCCTACTCCTGCCACAAGCACAGAAACCAGGCTACACAGACTGTCGTCCCTGCCATAGGCACACAAAAACTTCACAGACACAGTACACAGACAGTTCCTCCCCGCCATGGGCACAGACACTTCCCAAATACAGTACACAGTCTGTTGTTTTTGTCATGGGCACAGACACTTTGCAAACACAAAAACAAAGAACAGATAGACAACACACAGACCTGCTCGAGCATGTGGACCTCCAAGTGGATTCTCAGAGACTTGGGTGGTCGCAACTTCCCAGACAATACACCAAAATGTAAGGCCCGGATAGGGGAGAGCCCCACTCAAACCACAGGAGATTAAGGCCACCCAATGACTTATGAGACACCGATCTTGATGCAACCTCAAGAGGCTTTATTTGGGGATCAGTCTGCTGAGGCCGAGGCT
>NW_021625424.1:0-11193 GCF_004785775.1 Grammomys surdaster
CTTCTTCTTCTTCTTCTTCTTCTTCTTCTTCTTCTTCTTCTTCTTCTCAGTTCTTCTTGAGGCATCGGAGGGGAAGAACATTGGCAGGGGGTAAGACTTGGTCTTATTTAGGGTTGCTGTATAAGAAAAGTTTACTTATCTACATTACTATGCTACTGTAGCTGACCTGCCTTCTGTGATCCTTTGAGGCCAGAAACTGAAGTTTCTGACACTTGCACCTCATCCTAAAAACAGCAAAGGATTAAGTAAATAGCCTTTGTTCTATCTCAGCAGGAACTGCTGGGCTCTAACTTTCACCCTGCTAGTCAGAAGTCGGGAAAAAAAGACACTTAGAGATGTGGTTATAGCATTTATTACTAAGTTGTTAAAAGTTTCCTATGAAAGCTATCTAAGGGGAAAAGCAGAAAGATCCTAAGTGAGGAAAAGGAAAACTTCTATCTGGAAAAAGGGAAATTTTTTATTCTATATACTACTCTAAAAATGGGGAAAGGTAAAAAATTCTATTCTCTCTTTCCATCATATCTCTCTTCTATCTGTCTCTCATTTCTTTGTCCTCAGTATTTATACATTTTTCAGAATACGTGATCATATGTTGCAAAGTTCATTACAAGTTCACACCAAAAATCAAATCATAAATTGAAACAGAAGTTTACAACAGAGAATGTTTACATGCATATCCATTAGGTGTAATTATCTGGCCAAACACCCATCATTTGTCTAGCTCCACAGGTTCACTGAAGGTTTAAAACTGTAACTAAGAAATTAATGAAGTTTTGTATAGATAAACGCAGGCAATATTTTATCTTCTGTCCTAGAACCAATAATAAATCGTGAGTTCCCTATTAATGACCTTTGGTTAATTGTTTTACAACCTCTTGGAATGTGCTCTGAGTAAGAGAAAGTCTGGTTACTATCTAAGAGCAATTAACTGATGACACTTGGGACACTGGCAGGGTTCTCATTGCAGTTTTGACTATCAGAAAGGGACCTAATAGCAGTCCCACCATAAAAGTGCTTAATAATAATCATTGATATAACTTTAGGAATTCTTGTAGGATCATCATTAAGACATAGGAAGTCATCTATTTATCTATATGGCATCACTACGAGACAGTACATCTTTGAGGGTCTGCAGAGATCTACTATATAGGGATGTGCTATTGCTTAGTGATTGTTACATGTGTTTAATAATAATAGGTAAAGCATATTAACAGCAGAAATCTTTCCTAAAATAAGTCCCTTACAGCCTCGCTGAATAAGGCCTCACTTGTAGCAAATTATATAATAATCCAAGGCAAGCCATTTCAGGATGATCACCCGCTAATTATTAGCTTGTCCCATTATGGCTTCTAACACTTAGGACACTAGATTCAAGCTGAGGGCTCGAGAAAAGTTTTAAATACGGAGCTGGATGTGGTTTTCTTGCAACAGCAGCCTCTCAGGCAGGCCAGGTGCTGGCAGCATGCAGAGGCATGGCCCCTTTAAGAGTCCCTGCTGTCCAGCAAGGCTGGCCACCAGGGCACTTGTGTTCTGCCTGTAAGCAGCCAGTGTGGCAGGTGAAAGGAGGGGTTCCTTAAAGAGTGAGCTTGGGTGCCAGAATCTCAGTGCATGGCCTCCTCAGTTTCCTGGGCCTCTGGAGCTGCTGCAGGTGCCCAAGAGCAGGCCAAGAGTGGGTTGGCAAACAGTGGCTGCTGGCATTCAGTGGCTGCAGTCAGAGTCAGGTGAAAGTTGGAACCAGTAGGGCAGCCTGCTGAACCTACAAGAGGGAGTCAAAGCAGCCTCCATTGTCACATGCTGGTCAGAGAATAACTGAGGGCACGCAGGAAGCCATTCCCAGACTGAGAAGATCTCTAAACTAGTAAAGGATGTGAGAAAATGTGCTAAAGAAAAAGAAAAGAAGAAACTGGGTATAGACAGTCATAACATTTTATTATTTAGTTAGAAAATAATAAGGTGAAGTCTCTGAAGAGAGGAGAGTTAGAGGTTAAAAGAAAAATATTTCTTTTGTGTGTTAAAAAATGCAGAATATAATGGCAGAGGACAATTGGACCCATAGAATTTTGTTTCGATTATGAACATAGAAATAATTATACGTTTGGCAATGACTGAGATTTTACATATCAAGAAAGATCAGAATAAAGTAGACTAACATAAGGAGAGGGCTGAACAAGCGATAGAACAAAAATTAGAAGATCCTTTAAATCAGAATATAGAATCATTAGAAGAATCCAATCTAAGCCTATGGCACCACCTTATTGGTGAGATTGCAGAATGGCAGCCCATAGAGACACTGTATGCTGAGTCAAGAATACAGAATCTGTTTGATGAAGCTGTTTTAGAGCAACGCCATACAACAGCATACCACAAAATTTCATTTTGTACAGTTTGGACAGTTAAAGTATGTACATGTGCTAATACATCATACAGTTGATACCTATTCAGGATTTCAAAGGGCTTTTGCCTTAAATTCTGAAAAGGATGATTCTAAGCTTGCACACTTATTAGTGGTGATGGTTACTTAGAGATTCCTCTGCAGAATGAAGCTGAGGATGCTCTGGTATATACCCAATAGAATACAATTTTTTAGACATTATGGCATAGAACATGCTACAGATATATCTTATAATCTATAAGTCAAACACTTCTAAGAAGATCTAACTACATTTTAAAGAAGATGTTCATAAAACTGAGGGGGGATATGGAATCTCCTAGAGATAGATTAAATAATACATTATTGACTTTAAAATTTTTAAATGTCAATGAGACAGGTAGCACAGCTGCTGAAAATAACTGATTTTAGAAAGGACTGTTGAATTATATCATCCCATATATTGTAGGGAGGTGTTAACTTCAGAACGGAAATGTGTTGCATTGGGGGAGAGGATTTGTTCTTGTTTCAACCAGAAGTGAAAAGCTGTGTACACCTTCTAAGTTAACTAAGATGAGATTTGATCAAGGGAGACCTCCTGAAAATCCTGACTGCAGACATGAAGGAAGAAGAGACATAACAGTAGAACAAATCAGGTGACACACATGCTGATCCCCTTACATGAGAACAGCTCATGAATGTCTCTGCAGTAGCCAATGAATCTTGTTGGCCTCAGAGTCCTCATTCCTCATGACTTATTAGTACATGCCATCCTTTTAAATGGCATGGATGGAGATTTATATTCATTTGCAGTCAAATGAACTTATAAAGTTAATAGATGCCTTTTACCTGTTCAAACACAGAGCAGAGAAAATCATTAACTAAATTGTGCACACCACACATTCCGTACATGTGTTGATGCAGAAATGTCCCTACAATATTACCTTTAAAAATGTGTGTGTTTTTGGGACAAAAGGACCAGATGCCAACAAAGACAAAGCAAGTAGCCCAGGTGATCCAGCCTCAGACTGCTTCAGTTACTGTTTCCTCAAAAATGGCATCCAGGACAACTTAGAGCAGCTAGCTCAGATGGTCCAACCTCACAGACTGCTTAGCCCTCCAGTCCCCACACAGAGACTGGACAGAAGATGAAATAACTAGCTCTCCTAGGATGTAGTCAATATCCCAATTTTCCTAGTGTCCCCAAAAGATGTCATCACCCCCAGATAACAGGAGGAAATTTAAAGAACATGACACTCCCATTCCTGAGAGGTGAGGTGGGTGGGTTCTTATTGTTTGGGAGGTTATGGATGTTTGTTGTCATTTAGGGGGTTGGTTACAAGTTGTTATTGGTCTTGGTTAGGGAGGAAACAAAGTAAAGGAGGTTATATCCAGGGATGTCTTTCTCTCTTTCTTTTTCCCTCTATTCTTCTTTCTATCCTTTTTCGTGTTAAGGGATAGAGGGGTAAAGGGAAAAAAGAAGAAAGGGGGATAGAGTGATCACAGGGTAAAAGGGTAGATTATTTTTTTTTCAATTTCTTTTTTTTTTAATTTCTTTTTTTTTTTGAACATGAAATGCTTTTTTATAGCATGTTTTACAAGGGGAGGGGGTAAGAGGGTCCAGGTGGTGGAAAAGTACAAAATCTTCTTGGCCTGTGCCTTGAAACATGTCATGGTCTATATGGTACACTGCCTTGAATTATGATCTACCTGCAGTTCTTCAGAAGATATGGTACACTGCTTGAGTTATGGTCTCCCTGCTATTCTTAAGAAGACATGGTACTCTGCTTTGAGTCTATCTGCAGTTGCTAAGCAGGATCTTGCAGTTGCCAAGCTTCAGAGGACATTGTGCAGGTGGGGAAAGGTAGGGGGTAAGGGTAAGGGCGAGGGTCCTGGCTTCTGGCATCTCCCCCTTCTCTGTTTAGTTAGAGAAGGCTTCTTATGTTCAATCCCAACTATGTGAGTTTTGAATTTGGATGTCTAATTATGGGGGGTCTTAGACAAGTTCACAACCCCAAAACACTGATGTGAGACGAGTCACATCGATGGTCGAAGGCTTTAGGCTGTCGACGATGGGCAACGTCAAGGGACTCTGATGTGGGTGAAAGGAGGGTGAGAGCCCTGTCTTAGGCCATGTAGGCTGCATCCACTCCCAGCACCACGCACTCCTTTTCGGCTGCATTGGGTGGGCCCCTGGGAAGTGGACCTACAATAATCCCGTCATTGGGCTAACTCACAGCCATCCTAGTCTCTTGTAAATGTTCAAGTTACCAACCATTTGTCAGTTTGGGGTGTAATATTGTCATAAAGGAAGGCTCCCCAATGTTAGCGGCCATATCAAGGGTGGCCTTGGTTTAGGAAAAAGCCAATTTTTGTTGTGGTGATCAAGAGGCCAAGCTCTCTAGCGAGAGAAATGAGGGCAAAGCCAGGCATACCAGGAACCCTTCTGGAGGGCGTGGAAGTCTAGGGGTCAACCGTAGGGGGAGGCAGGGGAGCTGACAGCTGTGTCAGTCTCCTGCGGAGTCACTTCTGGATCCTCTGCAATTTTCAGCTGATGGTAATGAACTTCAACTGCCTTCTTGATGGCAGCATCAACCTGGTTCCGTGGATGACAGGTCACGGGCGATGATCTCTGTCTTGCTCAATCTTGATGTCGTGCGCACATCCTCTCAATGAGGGTCCGTCCGGATGGGTCCGTGCCTCGAGCCCCACGTCTGGGTGCCACTTGACCCGACCGGCGGGTCCTGGTTATTCGTGGGGGCGAGGAGGACTGCAACCTGCTATTCTTCAGAAGAAATGGTACACTGCTTGAGTTATGGTCTCCCTGCTATTCTTCAGATGATATGGTACACTGCTTTGAGTCTATCTGCAGTTGCCAAGCAGGATCTTGCAGTTGCCCAGCTTCAGGGGACCTTGTGCAGGTGGGAAAAGGTAGGGGGTGAGGGTAAGGGCGAGGCTCCTGGCTTCTGGTCCATCTGGGTTAGAACTTCTAATAGCAGGCATCACGGGTGATTCAATTTTACCTGGAAAGAAAAAAGAAGGGGATTCTCAGGGAGATTTCTCTTCCCTGGATGTAAATTGTTATTCATCATATTTATGATTGGGCCTGGCTTTGTGAGGGTATCTATTTTTTTCATTAATATTTGTGGTAGCCGGTTAGCTGTGCCTTCTGTGGTATTGGGCAGGCATATCAGTCCTCGGCTCCATAAGGGAACTGGGACTGGGGCATTCCCTTTATGGGTATGAGGGTCCTTCCCCATATCTGTGGCAAAGTTTTGTTGGTCTTGGTGGTGCCAGAGGTCACCAACATGGTCAGCAAGAGATTTGCCATGAGCTTTCAGCTTTAGAGAGAGAAAAGTGAACAAGGCATGATGGAGAGTATTTCAGGGGGACTCCTTCTGAGGGGGTACCGTTCCCCCTCTTTTGTTTTTAAAGCCAATTTTTCAGAGTTCTTGTAAAATCAGGGCAGAAGCGCCAACAGTTGCTCCTTCCACACTCAGAGAGTCATGAAGGCCTTATTTAAGGATATATAAATCTATATTAATAATCTTTTGTCAAAGGACTTTTATAGCTCCACTGACAATCAGACTATATGATATATCGATTAGAAATAGCTTTTTCTACTTTTTGTGAGATTACCTCTCTTTTGTCAATTAACTGTTGAGGAAGTTAGGGTTTACCTCTCTCTTGAGAATATTGAACAGAGATTTAAATTCTTTTGTGGAGAGCTTAAAATAGTATCTTAGCCAATTTGCATCTCCTAGAAACTTTTGAAATTAATTTAAAATAAATAGACTCCCTTTTTTTTAAATCCTTTATCTGTGTGGGGTTTTTATTGGGTATTATACGTATTTACCTTTCAATGTTGTCTCCTTTCTCATTCTCCCCCCAAATCCCTTATCCCCTACCCCTTCCTCCTAATTTTTGTGATGGTGTGCTCCAAACATCCTCCCAGTCCCATCTCCCTGCTCTCGAATTCCAACACAGTAGGGGATCCAAACTTTTGGGGACCTTGGCCCTCCACTTTCACTGGAGTCTAACAAGGTCACCCTCAATTCCCTATACAGGTGCTTGAGTCCCTCCCTTTGTGCTCTCTGGTTGGTGGTTTAGACTTTGGGAGTTCTGGTTGAAACTTTTGATGCTCCTTCTAAAAAGGACCAACGCATTCATACTTTGGTCTTCCTTCTTCTATGTGAGTTTTATGTGGTCTATATGAAGATTCTTAGAAATTGTGAGCTTTTGGGCTAATATCCACTTATCAGTGAGTGCATACCATGTATGTTCCTTTGAGATTGGGTCATCTCACTCAAGATGATATTTTCCAGCTCCATCCATTTGCCTAGGAATTTTGTGAACTGATTGTTTTTAATAGCTGAGTAGTACTCCATTGTATAAATGTACCACATTTTCTGCATCCATTCTTCTGTTGAAGGGCATCTGGGTTCTTTCCAACTTCTGGCTATTATAAATAAGGCTGCTATGAACATGGTGGAGCATGTGTCCCTGTTGTATGTTGAAACTTCTTTTGGGTATATGCCCAGGAGTGGTATAGCTGGGTCCCTAGGTAACGCTATGTTCAATTTTCTGAGATACCGCCAGACTGCCTTCCATAGTGGTTGTACCAGTTTACAATCCCACCAACAGTGGAGGAGTGTTCCTCTTTCTCCACATCCTCGCCAACATGTACTGTCACCTGTGTTTTTGATCTTAGCCATTCTGACTGGTGTGAGGTGGAATCTCAGTGTTGTTTTCATTTGCATTTCCCTGATGACTAGGGATGCTGAACACTTCTTTAGGTGCTTCTCAACCATTCGAGCTTCCTCAGTTGAGAATTCTTTGTTCAGGTCTGTGCTCCATTTTTTAATAGGGATCTTTGATTGTCTAGAGTCTAATTTCTTCAGTTCTTTGTATACCTTGGATATTACCCCTTTATCAGATGTAGGGTTGGTGAATATCTTTTCCCAATCTGTTGGTTGCCGCTCTGTCCTATTGACTGTGTCCTTTGCTTTACAGAAGCTTTGCAGCTTTATGAGGTCCCATTTGTCAATTTTTGGTCTTAGAGCACAGGCCATTGGCGTTCTGTTCAGGAACTTTTTCCCTGTGCCTATGTATTCCAGGCTTTTTCCCAGTTTCTCTTCTATTAGTTTCAGTGTGGCTGGTTTTAGGTGGAGGTCCTTAATCCACTTGGAATTGAGCTTTGTACAAGGAGATAAGTATGGATCAATTTTCATTTTTCTACATGCTGACCACCAGTTGGACCAGCACCATTTGTTGAAAATGCTATCTTTTTTCCATTCGATGGTTTTAGCCCCTTTGTCAAAGATTAAGTTACCATAGGTATGGGGGTTCATTTCTGGGTCTTCTATTCTATTCCACTGATCCTCCTGCCTGTCTCTGTTCCAATACCATTCAGTTTTTATCACTATTGCTTTGTAGTACAGCTTGAAGTCGGGGATGGTGATTCCTCCAGAAGTTCTTTTATTGCTGAGAGTAGTTTTCGCAATCCTGGGTTTTTTGTTATTCCAAATAAATTTTAAGATTGCTCTTTCTATCTCTGAGAAGAATTGAGTGGGAATTTTGATGGGGATTGCATTAAATCTGTAGATGGCTTTTGGCAAAATAGCCATTTTTACTATATTAATCCTTCCAATCCATGAGCATGGGAGATCTTTCCATCTTCTGAGATCGGCTTCGATTTCTTTCTTCAGGGGAAGGGTAGATTATTGAATCTAGCTTTAGACTAGAAAGTAGCAGGAAGTTTCAAATATTTTGCATAGGTATAGATTTTTGCATATTAATAAAATTTAATGTAATTTTTGTTACAACATACTGTTATATGTTTCAACTCTTGCTTTAGATATTGTACATATGCAACTCACTTAAAAATTTGATGTAAAGTTATAGTCCTTTTGAAAGGTATATTGTAAACTGTTTAGGATAATTAAGAAATGCAGATTAGTAGGTAGTTATCTATAAATAATCAAACGTGAGTGTTGTTAGGTACCAGTTTAGTTAATTACAGAAATTTGGTTTTTTTTAAATCTCCTGTATATGTTTTCAAAGTTTAGCAGATAGTGAATAGCTAGAAAAAAAGCAGCATTTGTCTCTTATATATTTTATATATATTTATATATTTTAGATAGAGAGATAGTCTCCAAACACTTCAAGGATCTACAGAATATGACATTTAAGATGTTTTAAATAATAAAAGACTTTTTGTGATAGTAAGACACTTCAGTTCCTGGCAGCACCCTTAATCTACTTCAAAGAAGGAATGGGCACTGAAGAACCACCACATGAAGTTTGCTTCAAATGTGGCAAAGCTAGGTAGTGGGCAAAACCTGCCCTTACCTTGACTGCTGACAGCATGCTATCTAAATTGTGGACACACAGGACACTGGTAAGTTGACTGACCAACTATGCTGAGATAAGGCACAACAGTCTTCAATTTTCCTGTTTCACAGAGAAATCTGGCAGATATTCTGGGCCTGTTGACCGAAGATCAGTCCCACAATAATACAGAGGAAACTTGGGTGACTGTTGCATGTAACTTTTCCTACCCAGCCTAAGCTGTATGAACGGGCCATGCTACCAGCCCCCACCCAGATAATATTAGATCCGTGGATGAAAACACAGACACACACAGTTGTTCAAATTCAACTTGCCTTTTGGCACGATTGCTGGGCAGTACCTATCTCCTGCCTGAAGAAGTGTGCCCTTATCAATATTCTTTGCCCTTCACCTCTCCACTTGCCCTTTAACTTTAGTTGTTCAGTTACATCTAGTCCCAGCTAAACACCTCCAACCTCTTGCCTGTAGGAGTAGCTACAGGCCATTGCTCTGCCTGAGATCTCACATGGCTGATCACCTTTTCTCCATTACAAGCATGGAAAACTGCATGGTGAACTCTGTCTCTCCTCTCCTTGCATCTGTCTGCTTCCCTTCAAGGACCTGGAGGTCCCCCCTATTCCTTCTGCCCAGCAATTGGCCCATGGCTTCTTTACTGACAGATCAAGAACCAATTAGGGAACAGGACCTTAGCATCAGGACCACCTCTACAGGTGATTGTCCAAGCAGCCAGCAGTCTCTGTCACTTCTATAGTTTCAGAAGCTGCCTGCTCTGCACTTCCTGTTTGCTTAAGTAATATTTATCCTTCTCAGGTCTCTGATGGTGTTGAAGGGTAGATAATTATAGTTTTACAGTTTTCCTTATTAAAATTAGAGACATAAAAGCTTAAGTTGTTTAGAAATAAAAGCTTAAGTTGTTTAGGATCTAAGATTTGAGGGCCTAAAAGGATTTTTTTTTGGGGGGGGGGTTATGTGTTATGAAAGTTAGAGGATATAAAAGCTTAAATAAAGATAGAAAATTATTTAGGTATAGAACTTTGGATTCATCAAGATAGGATAGAAGTGAAGTTCTTTTTTCTGGGTTGACAAATATAAAAGGACTGGACATCATGAATGTAATTCTTACCTGATAGTTCTCATAACCATTCTTATTGTATAATTTATTGATATTAGAGATAACATCTATATTTATTGGACAAAAGGGGGAGATATTGGGGTGAACTATGTGAAAGTTGTCTCTGTAAATTGACTTGTTGACTGCTGTACCAACAGAGAGCTAAGTACTAGCTGGTATATGGCATATCACCAGGCTCATAGTTTGTAAACACTCTTTCTCCTTCATATGTTGATTGGCTTAATGATCTGATAGCATTAGCTAGACAGAAAACAGAAAGGAAGACTTCCAAGCTGAGAGTGGGTCTCTAGGAGAAGAGTCAGAGCTAGGGTATTAACAGCAGGACACAGATGTTCCTACATACCATGATGGGGAAAGAGGTGAAGGACTAGCCACGTGTAGGGTTGTGGAGTCAGAGAATAAGGAAATTAAATGAGCTTCTTTGGGGCAGCCCACGTTAAAAGCCTTGCTGTTAAATGTTAATACATCTCTGTGTTATTATGTAACTGCTGGTGGGTCCAGAACGCCCTGTTACAGTGCAAGCAAACATGAACCAAACATTCAAACATCTGAGCCCTCAGTGGACAGTTTTCTTCAAACTGCCACAGAACCACATGTGGTTCACTTTCCACATGTTCCTGATGTGACACAGTTTCATGTTTGCTTCCCTTAGCCTCTAAGCAAAGAAGGTGATCTCAGTCCCACTTCATGTCCTGGGTCTGACCCTGACTGTGGTACAAAATGAGCACACAGACCAATTAGATCCCTTCTTCAACACTGTCCTATGCAAAGGACCCCGCCCACTGATAGATTCACCTATAGTGATGAAAACAACACCCCTGATGCTATTCTGATGCGCTTTACACTTAGGAGCTGTGACTTCTCCACATTCACTCAGTCCATGTGCATCACACATTGTAACAACATGTTTTACGCATGATGATAGTTTGGCATGGATGGCATCCACCTATTAGGGAAGGAGATCTGGGAAGACGATCACTAAAACAATGAGACAGAACACTCAGAGACTGAGGATGGTGGGGAGAGGATTTATTTAATACATCGTGGATACATTTCAGAACTTCACAGACTCATCATGATGCTGCCAAAGCCTGGTTAGACATAGTAGGGAATGTAGGAAAGACAGATTAGAGAATCTGGGGACTAAGTTACAACCTGAGCCTGTGAGGGAAACATCAAGGCAGTGATTTGTTCCTTCCCATGAAAGGCAGGAGAAGGAAGCCTTGAATCTGAGTAGGAAAGTCATTATTATCCACAGTTCCAAAGAAGATAAACTTCAGAAGTAAAGGAATAGCAGAGGTACTTCTTGGAAAGTCTCAGATCTTACACTGGCAGCACACAG
>NW_021625425.1:0-2487 GCF_004785775.1 Grammomys surdaster
TACCCCAGGCATCCCAGGTGCCATGTTGTACAGATAATGACCGGGCTCCCAGTATCCAGCCCCATTGGGGGCAGGACCTCCACTTGGATGCTGTCAGACTGTCTCATCCCAGGCTGGAATGAGGTCCTTGTACTCTAAGCTCAAGTTGTCTTCCCAGGTGGAGGAGCTGAACACAGCCTGACCACCCAGACACATGCTTCCATGTGTGTCCTCTGTTGGCCCAGTCCTCTTCCTTCAGCTGTCACTGCTCTGACAGGAGGCATATGTAGAGGGACATACCTGGTCCATTCCTGTGCAGGTAGAGGGCCTAGGGAGGCCATGGTCTTGGGGATTTGTGTAAACAAATGACCAAACACTGGGCTAGTGAAACAACAGAATTATATTCTTCCAGAATCCTGGAGGCTAGAAGTGAGGTGTCAAGGTATTGATAAAGCTACATTTGTTTTCAAGTCTTTTGTGGTTTCTGGTGGTTCCAGGTTTCCCTTGGTATTTATCCCTTTGTATGTTAGTTAGAGTTCTTGTTGGTGTGAGGAGACACCATGACCACAACTCTTATAAAGGAAAATAGTTAATTGGGACTGGCTTATAGTTCAGTTTTCGTTCATCATTGCCATGGCAGGAGACAGTGGTATGTGGGCTGATATGGTGCTGGAGAAAGAGCTGAGAGTGCTACATCTTAATCTTCAGGAAACAGCGGGTGGCTATGTCACATGGTCAGACTTGAGCACACATGAGACCTCAAAGCCCACCTCCACCCTGAAACCCTTCCCCCAACAAGACTAGGTCCACCCCTGAAGGCTACACTTCTGAATAGTGCCACTTCTTATGGGCCAAGTATTTAAACACAGGAGTCCATGGAGGCCACCCGTTCAAACTACTATACCTTGATTATGGCTGCATCCCTTCAACCTCTGAGTCATGCTCTCTGCATGTTGTCACCTAGGACTCTAGTCTTTGGACCACCTCTCTCTCTTCACTGGTAAAAACATCCTATTGTTAATAGGAACCCTGCTGTGTGGCTGTTCTGTCTAGTTTTCTGTTAACTTGACACAAAGGAGGTAACCCCAATTGACAAAATGCCTTCATAAGATCCAGTTGTAGGGCATTTTCTTAATTAATGATTGATGTGGGAGGCCACAGCCTGTTGTAGTTGGTGTCATCCCTCCCTCAAAATGAGCAAACAACCAAACAAGGAAACCCATCAAGAAACAAAAGACAAACAACAACAACAAAAAAAACTAGACAACAAAATAGAAAAACAAAAAAAATACAATTTCATTATTTTTTGTCTTTTTTTCTCAAAAATATGTTTTTATTAAAAATTTATTTTTCCTCATAAAAATACCCTTGAATACTGTTTCCACTCATTCTATTCCTTCTAGCTCCCAATTTTCCCTCTCCCCCAGATCCATTCCTCTCCATTTCGTTTTCAGAAAAGAAAAAAGCCTAGAAGATACTCACCGTCAAAGAGGAGCAAACAATTTTACAATAAGACAAGGCAAAAGTCCTTGCTTTGAGCCGTGATAAGACAACTCATTAGAATGAAGAGTCCCGAGAGCAGGCTAAGAACTCAGAGCCATTCCTGCTTCTGTCGTTAGGAGTCCCACCAAGCTAACAGCCATAACCTACACGGAGGACCTGGTGCAGACAATTGCTGGCCCATGCTTGCTGCTCCCATCTAAGCCTGAAAATCCTGTGTTGGAAAAAAAAAAAAAAAACAAATAAAACCAAGCCAACCAAACCAAACCAAACCAAACCAAACCAAACCAAATCAAACCAAACCAAAATAAAACAAAACAAATTAGAGGCCCTCAAAGCCCACTCCCCCAGTGGTATACTTTATCTAGCAAGGTCGTACCTCCTAAGTCTCCCCAGACAGTGCCCTGTTGGGGTGTATTTTGTGAAGATTGTCTTTGTTTATTCAATTGTTGATTACTGTACTGGCAGAGAGCCAAGTACTAGCTAGAGCTTGGTACTGTTATTCTCATGGCCCATTACCAGGCTTAAATTTTCTAAACATTCTTTCTCCCTCATGTGTTGACTGACTTAAAAAAGGAGCTAATGGCATTAGTTAGGCAAGAAAGAGAAGGGAAGAACTCCTGTTCTGAGAGAGGATCTCTGGGGGAAGAGTCAGACAAGGAGAATTTGCCAATAGGACACAGGCGTTCGGACATACTAGGACTGAGAGAGAGGTAGAGAACTAGCCGCATGGTAGACTGTAGGCTAGGATAATAGGATTAATTTAGATGAGCTGGCTGAGATGTAGCCCAGGCTAAAGGCCTAGCTGTAATAAATATTAATAAGTCTTTGTGCCATTATTTAACCACTGGTGGGTCCAGAAAGTCCTATTATATTTGACACTCAACATAGGGGCAAAAATGCAAGCTTAGGTGCTGGGGGCCAGCCCCAGCTTAGGGGAAGATGATTCTTCTTCTTCTTTTTCTTCTTCTTCTTCTTCTTCTTCTTCTTCTTCTTCTTCTTCTTCTT
>NW_021625426.1:0-1005 GCF_004785775.1 Grammomys surdaster
TGGACCAGGCACCGGGAAGTCAATGTCAAACCACTTGGTCCAGTTGCATTGCGGCTGGCAGTGGGTGGTCACTGGGGAATGAGTTACCTGAGAATGAGTCCTGGGACCTGTGGTGCTGGTTCCAGGAACAGAGAGAGTGCTGGTTTTCCCTGTGAATGTTGTGTGGTCTGTCTGCCCAGAGCTGGTGCTGGTGCCCCTGGTAGAAACAGTGCTGGCTTCTCCTATAGGTGTTGAGCTGCTTTGGGTTTTGAGCGTGGTGCTTACTTTTCCTCTGGAGGGTGAGCTGGTATGAAGTGTTGAGGTGGCACTGGCTGTCTGCCTAGAGCTGGTGCTGGTGTCCCTGGTGGACACTGTGCTGGCTGGCTGGCTGGAGGTCAGTTTAGGAGTGGATGTTGTACTTTCTGTGTGCACAGACCTGGTGCTGGTTTCTCCTATAGGTGTGGAGCTGCTCTGGGTTTTGTGAGTGGTGCTGGCTTTTCCTGCATGTGTTGAGCTGGTTTGGGTTTTGTGAGTGGTGCTGGCTTTTCCTGTAGCAGGTGAGCTGGTTTGAGATACAGAGGTGGTACTGTCTGTCTGCACAACAGTTGTCATGGTTTGGGACCTAGAGGTACTGCTTGCCGTGTGCACGGAAGTGGTGCCAGGTGTTGAGCTGGTGACAGTCTCACTTGGGGTGCTGGGAAGAGTGGCATGTCTGGTGGTGAGGCAGTCTTCAGGAACGTGACAGCACAGCACTCGCACCTCATAGTTGAGGCACATCCTAGAGTCACCCTGCTGGTCCCTGTTGTGACACACCAGGCCCACACTGGGGTCGCACTGCACCACCTGACCCAGATCCTCCAGATCTATCTTAGGATGGTCCACAGCCCTGCATTGCAACTGTGTGATCTCCTCTGGCCGGTGACAGAGTCTCTCTCCACTCCTCTCAATGTTGTTGTAGGTTTCCAGGTCCCCTCCATGTGGACCAGGCACCGGGAAGTCAATGTCAAACCACTTGGTCCAGTTGCA
>NW_021625427.1:0-2798 GCF_004785775.1 Grammomys surdaster
GTCCTTGGTTCCAAAAAGGTTTATTGACATGACGGATAATAGATGGATCTAGGCGTATCCCCCAAAAACTCAGGGCCGTCCCGAGTTATATAGGGAGGGAGAAAGGGGGAGGATTAGGGGAGGATCTGGGGGGAGGAATGTTTAATTTGCTCTGCCCTCTGGCCTTCATTAGTATGTAAATCTCTAAGGCCTGAGGCCTATCGCCTGGGTGACTCTATGGAGATCTGTGACTGTTTTTCAGGATCTTAGGTGATGGGAGGGACCGAACTCCTGCCGGTTCTCATGAGGAATTCCACAGAGAATCTCGGGGTTCTAAGTACCTGCTCAACCATGACCCAGGATACCCTTATGCAGTCCCACATCTCCTCCCTTTACTTTTTTTAAAAAAGGGGGGTCACTGTGAAAATTTTGGATGAGGAAGTCGAAAGAAAGCACTACGTAGGCCAGAGGTATTAGCATAATTATGTCACAGGGTAAAGGGGAGCAGGGTGGGGGGTAGGGAAGGTAAGGGATCATTGAATCAATTGAATTTATGTGTTACAGTTTGAGGGTAGTAATATCTGACTAATCTAGATAGACATTACGTTTTCCTCACTAACATGTAACTTTAGTTATTTGACTTTGGCAAAAGAGTTCATTTGTAGCTGGAAGGTCTGAATCTGTCCACAGGACTCAGCATCTCTGGATCTTGGCATGTGTCTCTGGATCTCAGCGTGTCTCTGGAATCTGTAGTCAGGCGGTGTGGCTGTAAGAAGACAGCATGGCATCCTAGGCAGGTTCCAGGAGGCTCTATAAGTCTCTGTTGGACTTGTGGGAGCACCTGTAGAAAAATCACAACAGAGAAGCGGCACCCCAGCAGGGGGATGTCTGTAAAGAGGTAGCAAGCATTAGGCTACTTGGGATCAGGTATGTCATGGTGTGTCGTTGAGATCCTGGAAAGCAAAGGTGTTTGAAGAAATTTTAGTTTTAGAAGTCACCTTTGAGTCTGTTTTAGCTGACTGTGGAAGGAAATCATATTAATTATGTAGGCAGCAACAGTTTGTCTGTAAAAGGAAACTAGTTGTTAATTAATAGCTGAAGGATGTTGATCAGCTTCTTGATTTAACCTGTGGAAGTAAATTTAGATGACTTTCCCACCTTGAAGAAATTTTAAAAGTTGAAAAAAATTTTGAAAATATATCATGAGTGAAAAGGAGACATTTAAACAAAAGCAAAAAATTTTGGGTTGAAAAGCACAAACACTGTTGTTCTAGGCATTCCTGTTAGGGGAAAAGGCATTAATGGTAGATTTAGAAGTAGTAGAGGAAAGGCCTGTTTTGCCATGTGGTGGTTTGGGTTACCACCTGGATGTTCTAGCAGAGAGGCCAAGGAATTCCCCCTGTTGTTTTTCTTAGAGAAAAGAAAGGCTAACTTTGAAGAAAAGTTTAAAGCGAAAAACATAGAAGTTTGGTAACAGAGTCAGAAGGAGTGAAAGGCTGTGTTTGACTGAGCTACGGCAGAGAGACACCTAGAGGTTGAGAAAGAAATTGTAAGTTAGACAAAGGCGAAGGGGCGCAGATGGAGTCTCAGACTCTCTGCTAACAGGCAAACCAGCTGGGTGATGGCTGGCCGCAAATGACTTAGAAGGGGACTAGTGGGGAAGGGACAAACAGAGAGCCAGCTCTGTTTTACAGGCAAGTCAGCTGGGGTATAACCAGCCGGCCGCAAATGGCGGGGAGTGGAGGAATTTTAGCGCGAAAAGTTAACCCCTGGGGGAGGGGCAAACCTCTTGGCAGGCAGAGTGCGGGAGATTTCTTGGGGGGAGGGGTAAAGAATGGCGATTAAGGGGTCTCCGCCATTTTGTAGCGAACACGTGGAGAAGAGGGAGAGAGATCTAGTCTTTTGAGTCAGGCAGGAGCTAGTGGTAGCTAAGATTTAGAGAAAACGTTGGCCTGAAACACGTGGAGAGAGAAAGAGGGAGAAAGGATATAGAGAGCCATCTAGTCTTAGGGACTAGGCTGGAGTTACTCACGGTTCCATGGAGAGGGTCTTGGCGGACGCCAGCGGGGGATATTCTTGGAGCTGGCTTTGTCCGGATCCTCTACCACCTGTAGGGAACGATGTAGGCCCATGCGTGGGCACGCGCGGGCGTGAATCTCTGTTGTGTTGTGTGTCCGTGTGTCTGCCATGACACGGGATCTTGGCTGAGTTTATTCCCTGCGACACCAGGCGAGCGCGGCGGGGCCCCGCCCAGCATGGGGAATTTTCACTCAGGTTTCACGGGGATGCAGAGCTCTTGGGGCACGTGGGCTCACGTCGGACAACCCACTGCCGAGAAAATGAAAGGGGTTGGGGATCCCCTGTGCTCTGGGGCAGCCAGGGACCGATTGGTCTCAAGCCCTTGGCTCGGAGGGCTGAGACGGGGGGCATGTGGGCTCACGTCGGACAGCCCACAGCTGAGAAGAAGGATAGGGGAAGAAGAAAGAGGCCCTAGCAGCACCCGTGGGAGAGACTGTACTTGCTTAGCAGACTCGGCGGCCTGGCCAGCTTGTTTGGAGATGTGGGTCCTCGTGGCTGGAACGCAGAGATCCTCTAAGTGAGAGATTAAGCAGCTGTAGCTTTAGTCAGCATGGGAGAAGCGCAGAATCTTCACTGAGTCGATTTCTCACAGCACTGGACAAGGCGGCGGGAAGCTCGGCTGCGTTCTGTAGCAGACTGGGGTGGCCCAGTCCTTGAAGTCCATGGGTGTCTGTGCCCCACGTTGGGCGCCAAATGTGGGGAAAATTAAAAAAGGCCGCCACAGCGGCGCAAGCCCGCCG
>NW_021625428.1:0-15057 GCF_004785775.1 Grammomys surdaster
CACACATGCATCCACTCACACACATGCACACACATTCTCACACACATGTACACACTCACACATACACACAGTTTCTCACACATGTGCACCCACCATCACTCATTCACACACATCGCCACAGACCAGGTTTGATCCTTGTGCTATCCCTCCATGACACTGTGAACTCTTTCTTCATAATTCTCCAGCACGACAGCCCATCCATGATGCTCAACGATCTTTCTTAGCGTTTCTATTGCTGTGAAGAAACACCATGACCACAGCAACTCTTATGGTAGAAAGCACTTAATTGGGAGCTGGTTTACAGTTCAGAGGTTCAGTCCATTATCACCGTGGTGGGAAACACGGCGGAGTGCAGGCAGATGTAGAGCTGGAGAGATAACTGAGGGTTGTACATCTGGATCAGCAGGCAGCAGAGAAAGAGAGAGCCTCTGAACCTGACTGGAGCTTCTTAAACCCCAAAGCCCACCCCCAGTGACACATGTCCTCCAACAAGGCCACACCTCCTAATCCTTCCCAAGTAGTGCCATTCCCTATGAACCTATGGGGATCATTTTCATTCAAAGCACCCCAAGACTAAAAACCTTTTATTTCACTAAGTTATAAGCACTTTGAAGTACTGAGTTCCTATCACCTTATTTGTCTCAAGGTTCCCAAAACTTCCAGTGAATCCAGATCAGAGCGAGCACTCACTAGACAGATTTAGAATCTATCAATGTCCATTGTACCCTTGACAGACACACAGTTAGAAGATGTGGCATCTGAATAGTACACACCAGATTGGCTGGTTCAATGAAAAGCTCCATGGTAGCCATCCTTGATGTACAAAGATGATGAAATTTTATTTCTTTTTTAGACTCATAAAGCTTGTGAAAGTGCTCTTAATTAAAATCCATAATAATTTTAGGATATCAGCAAGTGTTTGAGGTGTGGAGATAGGAATTAAATCTCTCCATGACGGGCATCCCTAACCTGAGCATCTGTCACCCAAAATGTTCCGAGATCCAAAGCATCATGGGATGGTTTGTATATGCTCTGCCCAGAGAGTGGCACTATTGGGAGGTGTGGCCTTGTTGAGTAGGCACGGCTGTGTGGCCTACTCAAGTGGGTGTGGTGGGTGTGGCCTTTTGGAGTGGGCGTGGCCTTTGGAGTAGGCATGCCCTTTTGGAGTGGGTGTGGCCTTGTCAGAGTGAGTGTGTCACTGTGGGTGTGGGCTTTAAGACCCTCCTCCTAGCTGCCTAATATCGAGTCTTCTGCTAACAGCCTTCAGATGAAGATGTAGAACTCTCAGCTCCTCCTGCACCATGTCCACCTGGATGCTGCCATGTTCCCGCCTTGATGATAATGGACTGAACCTCTGAAGCTGTAAGCCAGCCCCACTTAAATGTCATCCTTATAAGAGTTGCCTTGGTCATGGTATCTGTTCACAGCAGTAAAACCCTAAGACACATCAGGAGCACCATCCTGAGTAGCAGATTCTACTTCGTGTGCTCAGGTAATGCTTAAAATGAAGACAGAAATGTGCTGAAAACAGTATGCAACATTACCTCCACGTTATGTATGTAAAGCATACATGAAACATGAATGAATTTCATGTTTGCACCTGGGTCCCACCCCCACAACCCAAGGTACCTCATTATGCAAAGGCAACTGCCCCCAAAACCAAATACCCAAAGCAGGGTCCCAAGCATTTCAGGTAAAGGATGCGTCTCCTGTGCTTGGATGGTCCAGTTGGTTGAATGAATTAGGGGCTCATCTCTTCAAAGGCAAACTTTCTGTCAAATTAATGCTTAAGATTAGATACATATCACTGGTCTTAATTCAGACCCTAGGGGCCAGGAAAGTCAATGACTGGTTTATCTAATGTAGGTAGGAGAAGTGGGTTTCTTCATGATTAATTCACACTTCTCAACAACTCTGTGCTCAGGAAAAGTACCCGGTAGACCAGATGAAATGAATAGCATGTAATCAGCACGCCAATTGCTCCTTTTCCGGGGTGAGTGAGCTACACATGGATGTTTTTGGTCATTTGAAGAGTGTGGGAATCAATTTTTGGCTTTTTTGTTTGTTTGTTTGTTTGTTTGTTTGCTTGTTTGTTTCAGCAGTAGGCTTGGGGCATGGCTCATTGCCACACAGTGAATATTCATGAGGTCCTGGGTTCCAGCCCCCAGCATGAAAAACAAATGATAAAAACAAACAAACAAACAACACTGTTTTTGTTTTGGTCTGTGTATGTGTGTGTGTTCGTGTTCACGTGTGCCCCTGTGCTTGTTGTAGGCATGCATGCATGTGTGTGCCCACGGAGGTCAGAGGTCAGCATGGAATATCTTCCCCAATCATTTCCCACCATACTTTTTTTTGAGGCAGGGTCTCTTGCTGAACCTGGAGCCCACTGATTCAGAGGGGCTTGCCAACCAGCTCCCAGGATCCTTCTGTCTCCACTTCCCACCACTGGGATTATAAGTGTGCATCCTGCATCTGACTTTTGATATGGATGCTGCCTAGTGATGAGGCAGGTCCTCACATTTGTGTAGCAGTCACTTTCCTTGCTGAGATAGTTCCCAGCCCCCTACCAGCACTAAGCTTCTGTAGTAGTTTGAAAGACAATGGCCCCCCACCATGGGACCATAAGAGTGGTACTATTAAGAGGTGTGACCTTGTTGGAGTGGGGATGGCCTTGTTGGAGTGGGCGTGGCCTTCTTGGAGTGGGCGCGGCCTTGTTGGAGTGGGCGTGGCCTTCTTGGAGTGGGCGTGGCTTTTTGGACTGGGAGTGGTCTTACTGGAGTGGGTGTGGCCATGTTGGGGTTGGCGTGTCACTCAGGGTAGGCTTTGAGGTCTCAGATACTCAAGGCAAGCCCAGTGTCTCACTCTCTTCCTGATGATCCATGCGTAGAACTCTCAGCTCCCTCTCCAGCACCATACCTGCCCCCCACCCCCATGCTGGAGCAGAATATTATCGTGATGGGAATCTGGGTTCATTGTCAGCACGATGACGGCAAGCATGGTGGTGGGGGGCAAGCAAACATAGATAGAACCCTGAACGGAAATCAACCCCTTCCTCCCTAAATTTGTTTCTGTCAGGTAACCAGGAGACAGGAAGGATTCCTTCAGGTCTTTGATCCTAATGCCTACATAGATTCAGTCCTAGGACGCTGCATCCCAAGGTTCTAATCCTATGGACAATATATTCCTGCTCCACTCTGCTTGAGAGTGGTAGGTCTGAAATACCTGAGGGTCAGCAGGACAGAACGCATGGCAGGAAAAAGTCAGCCACCAGCCTTCTTGATTCCTTTTCACAAAAGCCATCCCCCTCTATTCAGTCAGAAGACAAAACAAAACACAGAGACACAGACAAACAAACAAGCAAACAAAGGATATCAACATCTCGTGTATTCTTTTAAGCACATCGTATTTATTAGGCATTAATGGGCGCACAAATGTAAGAAACGAGTACTTGATTTTTTTACCCCCCCCCCCTTTAGCGACATAAAAAGACAAGATCACATAGGACGCTCACGTGCAAACACACTCACTCACTCACAGGCTTCCAGGCTTCCACATTCTCAGTCACATAGATTACCCTGTTCTGTTTATTAGGGTCAATTTAAAAAAAAAAAAAAAAGGAAGGAAGGAAGGAGAAAAGAAAAAACACAAAACTGCTTTTAAAAAAATCAAGAAAGGAAAGCATGAGAGAGAGAGAGAGAGAGAAACACAAACGCAGTTTTGAGTACCAAATAAAATTAAAAGGTTTTGGTCAGCCCCCAGGCTGGGTTTCATGTTACTACTTAATTAGAATTCCTATTTATAAATAAATAGTACCAGTAAAATATTACATCTGAGAAACCCTACAATAATGGTTGTACTTACACACTTTTTTTTTTTTTAATACTGTTTTTCTGCTTTTGACGCATGTGGTTTTGTGTCCCAGGTGATTGGCGCTGCGGGAGGATTTCTTGGAGGCTGAGACACCGGTAACTGTTTCCTCTCCTGTGGCACCTGGAGCTATTTTGCTCTGCATCCGGAGGTCACAGAGGAGGTTTGAGCCAGCCTGGGGCTGACGCTGACGTCACTGTTCTTTTTTTCTTTTTAATCACAAAGTATATTTATTTTCACTTTCTTTTTCTCCCCTACAATGTGTAACCGGGGAGCTTGCGCGCGTCCCTGCACTGATGCACAGTTCTGTTCCCATGTCACCCAGGGCTCTTTCAGTTTTATCGAAGCAAGGTTTCCGGCTGAGGAGTTCTAGGCCCTGTTTTGTAGCCACAGATGGCTGGAGAGACCTGGAGCTGGGAGAAACGGTGCTGAGGAGGCAGGATGTCAGACTGAGCCCGACATCCTAACTCTATCCTCTCAGTAGAAGGCAACTCTGAATCCATGACGCTGGGGAAGGCAGAACCAAACCAAAAGGAGAAAAAGCAAAACCCAATCCAAAAACTAGCAGGTAACACTGCGACCTTCGTAGACATCTCACGTGACGGAGGTAGGTTTTTTTGTTTTTTGGGTTTTTTTTTTTTTTGGTTAGAGGAGGGTAGCCGATGTACATTTTAGCTCGTTTATTGGAGGGAAGCCCCAAAAGTACGTGTTTTGAGACATTTCTTGTCTCTCCTCTCCCTCCATTCAAGGGGACTGGGTCCCAGTAAGAAAATTTCAAAGAAAAAAAATATATTATCATTTATTATATAACAAAGTCAACATTAACACCGAGACACAGAATGCCTCTCACCGTGCGGCCGGGGTCCAACACTCAGTGAGGCAATATGGTCTAGAACCCAAGAGAAACAATCGGGGAACATGTCTGGGGCGCTGTGTGTGTTCCTGGTTGGATGAGAGTGGGTGCGGGGCAGGATGGGACTCGTCTCTCTTTCTTCTGTCCTGTCGGTTCTGAGAGGCCGAGTCACAATTTTGGAATGGTGGCTTCGGGCAACTGATCTCATCAGTGGCTGTGGGGCTCCGGGTACGGAGGTTACAACTGGTGATATGAGTTTCGCATCTGCGGAGTTCTCATCGCTACTGTCCCTCACTTCTCTGTCCTCTCCTGTTTCTCTCTCTCTTTCTCTCCCCCCCCATCCCCTCTCTGGCATAGGTCAGCCTTTAGCTATTCTCACTCCACTCTGGCACCATGCCAACGCCGTGTACCGAGTGATACTGGTGGGGGGACAGGGTCCTGGGCACGCCGTGAGTGTAGAGGAACTCGGGGGGGCTGGAGGCCGCCTGGAGACTGAAGGCCAGTCTGAGGCCCGCATTGCCTGACCACAGGCTGATGGGCCACGGAGGTCTGGTGCTGAAACATCCCTTCGCCGAGCTGGGGAGAACCATGGTTGGCCATGCCAGCCAGCCGAGGGACCAGAGGCCCCGAGGTGAAATGAGCGGAGAAGTGCTGGTAGGGGAGCCGGTCCATGGGCTGCACGGTGGTGACCGTACAGCTGCTGTATGAAGGCATGCTGGGCCATGTGTTACAGCTGATGTCCTCCAGGCTAGGCACGGACTCGCTGGGTGGAGCGGAGCTGGCATACATGCAGGCCTGCCGCTGGGCTGACTCTGTCCTGTACGAGGTACTCAGACCCTGTTGCTGAGGGTAGCCCGAGCGGTAGAAGGCGTCCTCCTCACTGGGGGATGTCTCCATGTACGGCTTTTTATAGGGGTGCTCGGTGCTGGAACATTCTTCATCTGTAAAGATGGGAAGGAAATTAGTCCCCCCACACCACAGATAGGACCAGAAGACAGCCACTAAACCTGAGACTAGAGGCTGTCCGCTCCAACCTCCATTCTGACAAAACAAAACGTCTCATGGGCACAACCTTGGGCTGTGAGTTTTAAGCCAAAATCTTGACCTTGGATCAATTCAGTTTCCACATCTATGAAGTGTAACAAAGTCCTCTGCAGCACTTCCTACAGAGGGGGGACATTGAAAATTTAATGGGAAAAGATGTCCAATAATCAATGGATTCAGAGTCTGGTACCAAAAAAAAAATAATCCTATAAAACACCTTATCATCATCACCATCACCACCACCACAATCATCAACAACATGTTCTCGTGTAGCTCAAGCTAGCTTTAACGTTCTTATGTAGCTGAGGAGGACCTTTAATGTCTCCACCTCCTGCTTCCTCTTCCCCCTGAGCCAGGATTACAAGGACTTACCACTATACCTGGTTTTATGTGGTTCTGGGAATTGAATCCAGGACTTGTGGCTATACTAGGCAAGCACTCTACCAACCGACTACATTCCAGCCTTATTATTAATGATAGTGATTGGTAGTGCATTACCTCATCCATCCGTCTATCATCTGAAACCTGGCGTTTAGGCATCAGTAAGATAGATAACAGTAGGACCAGCAACAACAGTGAAAAAACACATAGTACTGGTGATGCCTGGCTGTGTTCTAACCGCTTCCCACAAGATGACCCATTCAGTCCTCATAGCAACTCTTGGAAGTAGATTAGTCCCGTTTTATCCACAAGAGGAAAGGGACATGGAGGTTAAGAAGCTTGCCCAGGGGCTCCCACAGTGGCTGATAATGGTTGATCTGTGGCTGCTGATCTGTTTGATGAAGTGTCTGCTCATCAAACGTCACAATACAGGAAGCAAACATTAAACACCCATGGAGTGGGTGGGTAGGTGAATGGTGGATGGCTACGTGGGTTAGTGGGTGGAGGGATGGTAGCTCTAGGTAGGTAGATAAATGATGGACAGGTGGATGAGTGGGTGGATGGATGGATGGATGGGTGGGTAGATGGAAGGACGGACGGATGGGTGGATGGGTGGATGGATGGATGGATGGATGGATGGATGAGTGGATGGATGGATGGATGGATGAGTGGATGGATGAGTGGATGGATGTATGGATGGATAGGTGGATGGATGGATGGATAGATGGATGGATGGATGGATGGATGAGTGGATGGATGGATGGACAGATGAGTGGATGGATGGATGGATGGATGGATGGATAGGTGGATGGATGGATGGACAGATGGATAGATTGATGGATGGATGGATGAGTGGATGGATGTATGGATGGATGAGTGGATGGATATATGGATGGATGAGTGGATGGATGGATAGAGGGACAGATAGATGGATGGGTGGATGACTGGCTGGATAAATGATGGATAGATGAATAAATGCATAGATGGATACATGAATGAGTAGATGGATAGATGGATAAACACATGAATGGATGGGTGGGTAAACAGCTGACTGTATAGCTGGATGAAGGGGTGGGTGAATGCTGGATGGGTACATGGATGATAGTTAGGTAATGAGTGGGTGGAGAGGTGACATGGATGGACAGCAAGATGGATGGATGGCTGTAGACTGGGTGAATGATGGATGAATGGGTGAACGGAGGGAATTTGGAGCAAATCCCCTTCACTAGCTGTTGTGTCAATACTGACCCGTGTCACTGTTTGCTGTGAATTGGACCACGCCCCCTTCTCCCCAATCATAGTCCTAGTACAGGGAAATAGAGATAACTTCATGTCCAGAAGAGTCTCCCTCAGGCACTCTGGGGCCATCGGCCCTCTTGGAAGCTAATCACTGGGTGCTGGGGTAGGCCATTTCCTAGACGAATTCCCTGAAATGGGATGTTTTGAAAAGTATGTACACACAGTTTTCTACCACTTTAAGAGGGGCCAAAATCTTCCTAATATCCAGCACCCAGGCTAAGAGCCATGGAGACACTTGGACAAGAATCTGTTTCTTCTGTTAGTGTGTTGCCTGTGGGGAATCCACCCTCCCAAGTCATAGCCACGGATACATGTCAGCATTGTGGACGCCATTCTGTGATAAAAATTAAATTAAGGAGAGAATCAGGGAGTAGATTTATCGAGACACGTCATATGTATGCATGTAAATCTCTCAACAAAAAACAGAAGAAAAAGAAGGATTGGTGTTCAAAGTCCTCTGATAACCTTCAGAACATCCCTCGTTGCCAGGACAACATAGAACATCGTTCTCTTGGAAGACCTAGTCTCTAACTGCCACCAGCTGCTTCCTTCAGAGAGGCTACAGTTGGATATATCTGCCAAGGCAGTGTCATCTCAAACACACCCATTCCTCACGGGGAGTTTGACCTCCCCGGGGATTGGAGGTCATCTTTTCACCTTTCTAGTCAACTCATGTAGAGAAATTACATTTGCATCTGGGAATACACTCTAGATTGTGTGTGTGTGTGTGTGTGTGTGTGTAGAAATGAGAAGAAAAGGGGAAAAAAGGTGAGGAGGAGTCAAAGGAACTGTGCAAGGAAAAGAAACGTCCGCCAGCCCCTTTGGGAGTCAGAACCACCATAGTTAACATGGACAGTGTGGCTGAGTTCAGCTTATCTGAACATTGGTTTGTGTCTTTGTGTTGTGACACCAGGTCTCCATCTATAGCCCAGGCTGGCCTACATCTTTCAATCCTCCTGCCTTAGCCTCCTCCTGAGTGCTTATCTACCCTGGGGTTCTCACTTTGTAAATGGAGACAGGTGTCTCAGAGCACCTGATGCCCATCAGCACTCAGCAGGCTGCAGCTATCCCAAATAGGTGGCATGTAGTCACTGTGGATACTGAGTCCCTGAAGGATGTGAAGAGATGGCTGCTGTGAGGTCCACCAGGGTGGAGATAGCTTTCACCCCACAGCCTTCAGGGTCAGACACCAGGGGCACAGCTCACCTTTGGGAGTTGGGAACTTTTTTGTCTGTGTGAATATGGGCTCATATTTAATGTCTATCTTCTCTGTTTTAAATGAGACTGTAATTCAAGCTCAGGGTGGGATGTGTCTTATGGCTTGATGTGAAGGTGCAGGCTCGAGTGTAGGCTGGGTGCTTGTCTGGGCTCAGTGAAAGGCAACTGTAGAAGACCTAAAAAGAAGGGAGGAGGAGAGAAGGGAGGGGGAGAGAGAGAGGGAAGGAGAAAAGGAGTGAGAAGGAAAGGAGAAAGGGAGGGAGGAACAGGAGGAGGGAGGGAAGGAGGGAAGGAAGGAAGGAAGGAGGAAAGAAGAGAGGGAGGAAGAGGAGGAAGGAGGGAGGGGGAAGGAGGGAGAGAAGGAAGGAGGGAAGGAAGAAGGGAGGGAGAAAGAGGAGGAAGGAGGGAGGGAGGATAGGAAGGAGACAGAGGGAAGGAACGAGGAAGGAGAAGGGGAAAGGGAAGAGGAAGGGTGGGGATGGAAGGAAACTATGGCTGTCTTAGAAGAGTAAAAATAAGAAGGAAGTTGTCTTTCCCATGCATCTTGCAAGGATGATCAGGAGTCATGAAACTTGACAGTGGACCAAACGTGAGAAATGGACCACTTAATAAACACTTGTGATGTGACCCCTACTTTATCTTACAGTAACCCCTCAAAGTGTCTGTCCCTGCTCCTGTTTCTCAGAAGCAGGCAGTTAACCTCAGAGGAGTGACAGGGACAGGAAGCCAGTGGGAGCTGACTTCCTGAGCCTATGGTGCCAGCTTTCCAATGGCCAATGTCCCCACTGGCTACCCTACCCATATTCCCTGAGATCTGTCGAGTGCCAGGCAGGGTGCCAGGTGCTTTGGATGGAGCTGTGAGCCAGGCAGATGCATGTCCCTCTAGCCCCACTCCATCCAATTGGGGGCGGCACATGAAGAAAGCTAAGTATCTTATCACTCCGAGAAAGTACTGGAACGTATGGCTTTGAGTAAGCATTCACACATCAGTGAAGACTTTGGATTGGTTAATAAAGCAGACCCTTAACTGGATAGATAAGTGTAGACCTGGCTTCCGCCACACAGTGACGCAGATAGCCATGCTCCCCAGGTGACACTAGTGGGCAGCTCAGATGCCTTCCCATATAGCGTGGGTTGTACCTGGCTAACAACATGCACATTTGTTTTTAACTGGACATTCTGCAACACATCTGGGAACCCTATGGGGTACCCAAACATTCATACCAAAAAAATAAATCAAAACACCAACCCCAAGAAAACTGCAGTCACTTTTGCAGGTGTCCTGTGCACACGGTGCCAACCATCCAGATGTTTGAAGACATCCAGATGTTTTGCAGTATTTATTTATTTATTTATTTATTTATTTATTTTTCCACCTTTCAGCTAGCTAGGGTTTTTGGACTCTTGACAGAGCCACTGTCAGCTCATTTCTACACCTGCTACCTTGATTCCTTCCTTCCGATCTTCCTTCTCCCCACCAGACCTTATACTCAAAGATCTCACTGTTGCTGGGCTCACAGCTTTGGACATTTTTATTATTATTATTAACTAGGGCGTTCCCCTTTTCAACAACAGAAAGTACAGCTGCAGGGTACCCTTGGCAGGAGAAAAAAAAAAAGGCAAAAAAGGAACCTTTTTTTTTTTTAAAGTTTCTGATTCCTTCCAGATTCATTACAAGTTTAAACAGGGGGTGTGGGGAAAATAATAAGAAAAAGGTCGGAATGAAGCTTGTGAAAATCGTAAAATTACACATTCCAGTCTGTAATACTCAGAAATATCTGGTCCAGGATGCTCAGAGAAACTCCAAAACTAAGCTTCCTGATGAAAGCTAGACCTGAGGATTCTCAGATTCCTCTGAGGCTTCATCACAGGGTCTAAACTTCGGGTCAGACATGATCAATGTACCGCTGTGTGATCTCTAAGTTTGTCTGGGGAAGATATGGCTTCAGTATTTTAATAGTCTGGATGGAGTTTAGCTTCCCTGGTTGTGCAAAGAGCCCTAACCAGACGTCAAGTGTTCCAGCGGGACTAGCCAGAGACCTGACAATTCTACTTCAGAGTGTGTGTCAGAAAAGTGGCCAGGGACACTTGCAACTCTAAGTCTCTTGAGTAACAGGGAAGTTCTTCTTGAGTCTGGCCACCCAATCACTGTAGGAAAACCTGCTCCTTTGGAATTTTCTAGAAGTGTGTGTTTGTTGTTTATTCATTGTTTTGCTTTGTTTTGTTTTTCAACTCTGGATAAAAATCATTCAGTGATGAACCCAGAACACTGACTTTAAGGTACACAGCATCATGACTCAATGCTTATGCTCAAGTAGCCGGAGCTGCTCCAAGCGCAGTCCCTAACTGCGCATGGGGACAATCCCCAAACTCCTCCTTAGGTTTAATTAAGGAAATACCACGTCTGTCTGCCTTGCCCAGTGAGTCAGCTTGGCACTTGGAATCTCTTACTTTAAACCTTATCTCTCGGCATAACCCATGTCTACTCCCTCTCTTCTCAGCAGACTAGGCAGATGGCTCTCTGAAGGTCATCCAGTGCTCTGAGGTATTTGGGTGGATTCCAGAGCTTGGAAGCTTCCCAGAGACACTTTTTAAGTCACTGATCCCATTGAGCAAATATGGTCACAGTTCCCAAGTGGGTCACATCCCTTGCTGGCTGAGTTCACACAGGGAAATGTGGTGTTTCCACAGACAGAGACTCTGGAAGCCAGGGGTAGGGAGCTCTCAGCTAAGGGGTCTGCAGGGAGTCAGGAGACGTTTGTAATTCAGACGGACTGAGTCACAAAACAGTGAGGACAGGTGGCTCTGGGCTTTTTGCTGTTAGTGTAACTCAGTAGGCTCAACCAACATGGAAAGTTGTAACACTTGACACAGATAGGTGGATGGATGGATGGATGGATGGATGGATGGGTGGATGGATGGATGGATGGGTAGACAGATAAATGGGTGAGTGGATGGATTGGTAGATGGATAGGATAGTTGGGCAAATGAAGAATAAAGAGGTTGGTAGGTGGATAAATGGATGGATGGATGGATGGATAAATAAATGAGTGGATAACAGATTTTGAACATATAAGCTCCAAACTCTCAGAACTCGGGTTAAAGTGGAAACACTGGAATGGTATCAGGGGAAGATTTCGAGTTAAAACGGAAACACCCTGTCTCAGACCCCACAGCCACCATGAGTTTGTCTGCTGCTCTCACCCTTGCCTCCCCGTGAGAATGCATGTTTCATAAGGACAGGTCTCTCTCCTGCTCTCCTTCTCCTCACAGGGCCCGGGGTATAAGTGCTCTTAGTATTTGATGACCACACCTGGCTCTGTCAGTCATCCCTCCAACCTTAGAATCTGATACTAGTGCATAGTACACCATTTGTCCCCTGAGGGGTGAGGATTTGGGCATTCTCCAACTCGGGCTGCCCTGAATGATTCAGTTAAGGGAAGACCCTGAAGTTGCTTTTAAAGACACACAGTGTCGGGTCAGCTCAGTAAAGGCGCCTGCCGACAAGCCAGGCAACCTGAGTTCGATCCCTGAGACCTTCACAGTGGAAGGCTTGGGTCAATTCCTGCAAGTTGTCCCTTGAACTCTGCAGACTTAGCTTTTCCATGACATGTGTACACACACACACACACACACACACACACACACACTAAATACATATGTAAAGTACTCAAAACAAATCTCACAGCCTGGGGAGAAAGGCACAATGTGGAACCATTTCCATTATCCCCCTTCCCCTCCTTCTCCCCCACTCCTTCCCCGTCTCCATCGCTGACTCCCCTTTGATAGCCAGTGCCATAATGTCTTTGCTACATTTTTATTTGGGTCAGTTTGTTTGCTAACGAAAGGAGGGTGAGAGAGTCAGGATAGTCAGAGGAAAGACAGACAAGTGTTCCCCCACCCCCAATCCTCGGATCCTGGGTTTGATTGAGTGGCATTGATAAAAGACCTGCCCAGCTTTTTTGACTCCATCCAGTAGGAGAGATAGGCTGGAGACAGCCTGGTCCTAACAGGAGAGGAGGCCGCTGGCCCGCTGGGCCCTTTGACATTGCATGGGGCCTGGCTCCTGGGCTGGCTGGAAGGCAGACAGACAATGAGAGGAAGTCAGATAGCAGGGCCAGGCTAGGGCCAGGGGGGGAAACCACCCACGGAGTTATCACTCCTAGGGAGTCCCAAACTGGAAGGAAGCCTCCTGATTTGTTATCTCCTCACACCGTGGGGACTGATGATGAATTGCCTTGTGACCCCATTGGCTTCTCTGTCACCCAAGCTCCCTTTGGTGGTGGTGGGAGAAGTATAGAAGGTAGTGAGGAGAGCAGAGGTTTCTGGGAATACTAGAGGCTTTCTTCAGAACACACACACACATACACCCATACACACACACACACACACACACACACACACGTGTCCCCCAAGTCCACTAACTTCACTGGGGATCTCAGGCCTGGCCACTCAGTAGCTTGGGGACTTTAGGGAAATATCTCCATCTGTCTGAGTTCTAGCATCCAATCTGAAGGGACAGAGGGGAACATTTGTTTTTTCACATTCTTATCGCCAACCAGTCCCCAAACCCTGGTTCCTCTCCCTTCTGCAGCTCTGAGCCACCGTGGCAACGCAACGTAGGCCCCACAACCTACAGTTGCCTCTCAGCAGGTGTCTGGTGTCATTTCTGTCTCCTCCTATCACAGTAAAGCTGCTAAACACAACCCCTAGCCATGACACTTGCAGGCTGCTGACCCCCTGATGGTCTCCCATCAGATAGATAACTCTGGAGGCTCTAATGGAAATGACTTAGGAGGCGTCCAGCTGGCCCCACCTTTCTCTCCAGTCTTCTTTTTTCACCCTTTGCCCTTTGATCTGAGCACCCACATGCTACCTCTTCCCCAGAAAGTACCCACCCCGCTCTTACCCTTCTTCTAGCTGCCTCCCACTTTCCCCAATTCCATACCAAGTCTTACAATTCAGTATTCATTAGCAATTTGCCTCTCTCTCTCTCTCTCTCTCTCTCTCTCTGTGTGTGTGTGCACACGAGTGCGCTGATGTTTGCATGTGCCTTGTCCATGGAGATCAGGGGACAGCCTGAGCTGTCACTCCTCAGGTACCATTCATCTTGGTTTTTAAGACAAGGTCCCACATGAACCTGGAACTTGCTGGTTAGACAAGGTTGGCCGACCAGCAAACCCCATCGCCTCTCCAGCACTGGGCTTATAAGTGGCAGTCCACTCACCTGGCTCCTTTTAGAACATGGGTTCTGGGGAGTCGAGCTTGTAAGGGGAACGTTTGCTGACTGAGCTCTCAGTCCAGGCCCTATTGGAATTTTAATTAAGCAATTCTATCATCGCTTACGCAATGCTCAGCCTGCTTGGGACAGCATGCTGTTTGGGACAGCATGTCCTCTGTAAAGGATAGAGACGTGATCACAGATATTTTGGGGGTGCTCAGCCATACCAGTAGCAGACCAGGGACTGACTCTCCATGTACTCTCTCATCTCCTCATCAATGCAACAGGTAGGGCTTACAGTTATCCTCAACCTGCATCAGAGGTACTCAAAGCCCAGAAAGGTGAAGCAATTTCCCAGGGTCACCTGATTGCAAACTGCCAGGGTTTGTTGCAGCCCTTTCTGTGACAGGTGGACCCTTTCTCCAGCCCTGCTGTGTTGATTCTAAATTCACCTGAGTGTGGGACTGTGGCGTAAGGGCATTCTGATTCATGGTTGGGCATGTGCCTAGAACCCCGAGACTCTACGTGAGAACCGGCATGAGTTCGGCACGCCCCCAGAACCCAGGGTCCCGAAAAGCAGTCTAGTCTCCATAAAACTACATTGTTCAGTCACATAGGCCATTACAGCCCCTCCCAAAGTGCACAGGTTAGAGGGCGTTACTAGAGGCCTCAGGCCCTAGGGATTTACATACTAATGAAGGCCAGAGGGCGGGGCAAATTAAGCATGCCTCCCCAGAACCTCCCCCTTTCTCCCTCCCTATATAACTCCGGACTGCCCTGAGTTTTACGGGGGTATGACCAGATCCATCTACCATCTGCCATGACAATAAACCCTTTTGGAACCAAGGACTTCCCCGTGTCATTGGGGTCTGCCGCCGCCAAAGCCCCCAGCCTCTGGAACCCTAGACCACCTCGCATATGTGGGACCCACCGCAGCATGGAAGCCTTCCGGACTCCAACGATGCGGCCCTAATTTTCCCACACCTGAGGAGTCTGAAGGTCCCCTAACCAAGGAGGTTGTCTTCTTGCTTGGCATTTGTGGCCTTTCCATCACATCTGTACAGAGGGCGTGAGGACGGTGCTGTGACGATGGACCCTAAACAGGGTTTGGTTCTTTTCAACTCTCTCTCTCTCTCTCTCTCTCTCTCTCTCTCTCTCTCTCTCTCTCTCT
>NW_021625429.1:0-2672 GCF_004785775.1 Grammomys surdaster
TCTCTCTCTCTCTCTCTCTCTCTCTCTCTCTCTCTCTCTCTCTCTCTGGTCTGGCATTAATTTAATCGACAGAGCTCCCTAATGCAAACCTGCCGAGCTCTTTATGGCCATGTAAGACCCATCCCTGCCACGATCTCCTGCAGCAGATGACATGTTGAGTGTGAGTGTGGTGACGGTGTCACCAGATAAGAACGAGTGGCAGTGAGAAACGCAGGGTACAGAGTGCACAAACAGGCTTTTACTTCCTAATTCCACCTTCAGGAACCACCGGCCAAATGGATATGGTGGTGTGTGCCTGCAACCTTAGTGCTTGGAAAGCTGAGGCAAACGACTGGAGTTCAAAACCAGCCTGGGCTATGCAATGAGTCTGAGGCCAGCCTGAGCTACACAACAAGTTTCAGACCAGCCTGGGCTACATAGAAAGTCTGATGCTGTCAGGTAGTGGTGGCGCACGCCTTTGATCCCAGCACTTGGGAAGTAGAGGCAGGTGGATCTCTGTGAGTTCGAGGCCAGCCTGATCTACAGAGTGAGTTCCAGGACAGCCAGGACTACACAGAGAAACCTTGTCTCAAAAAACCAAAAAAGAAAAAAAAAGAGAAAGAAAGAAAGAGAGAAAGAAAGAAAGGAAAAAAGAAAGAAAGAAAGTCTGATGCCAGCCTGAGATAAGTGATAAGATCCTGTCTTAGAAGAAAAAGCCACGAGTCTTTTTCTGTGCCTCAGTTTACCACCTGTCAGAAGAGTTCCTCATACCTACATTGGGAGAAGACTTACTAAGAGACCAAGCCAAGCAAGGACACTTTTAATGTCACACTAGACAGGATATCTGAACAGGAACTTCTCCTTGGATACTCTCCCTCTCTGAGAGTTGACAGAACAGACGAGCTTGCCGCATCTGGTATCCAGCCCACACCGGGGGCGGATGTGGGGGGAGCCGGCCTGGGGGGGGGCTGTTGTGGTGACATTGTTCAGGCCTTGGAGATCCAAGGAGTTTGAATGGGTTTGGGTCCATCTGGAAGTCAGACATCATCCCCAGGCAAGGACTAATGCCAGCATGTCTCTCCTTCCAAACACAAGGATGGGGCATTCGAACTAGTTAGTCAGACCTGGCTTCCTTCCTCTGGAATTCAACTACAGCTCCTGAGAATTCTACTACAGTGGCTTTGCTGGTGGCGCCCGCTGGTGATCAGCTTAGCCAAAAGTCCAGAAACTGGACTTCTGGAGGTGCAGAACTGGTGCTTGTGGCATGAGGGACTATGACTTAGGTGTTTGAAAATAAAACAGCTATCATTGTCTGTGCCCACCCAGACAAGCACCCAGCCTACACTCGAGCCTGCACCTTCACATCAAGCCATAAGACACATCCCACCCTGAGCTTGAATTACAGTCTCATTTAAAACAGAGAAGATAAACAGTATATATGAGCCCATATTCACACACAAAAAAGTTCCCAACTCCCAAAGGTGAGCTGTGCCCCTGGTGTCTGACCCTGAAGGCTGTGGGGTGAAAGCTATCTCCACCCTGGTGGACCTCACAGCAGCCATCTCTTCACATCCTTCAGGGACTCAGTATCCACAGTGACTACATGCCACCTATTTGGGATAGCTGCAGCCTGCTGAGTGCTGATGGGCATCAGGTGCTCTGAGACACCTGTCTCCATTTACAAAGTGAGAACCCCAGGGTAGATAAGCACTCAGGAGGAGGCTAAGGCAGGAGGATTGAAAGATGTAGGCTGGCCTGGGCTACAGTTGGAGACCTGGTGTCAAAACACACGGACACAAACCAATGTTCAGATAAGCTAAACTCAGCCACACTGTCCATGTTAACTATGGTGGTTCTGACTCCCAAAGGGGCTGGTGGACATTTCTTTTCCTGACACAGACCTTTTGACTCAGACGGCTTAGGGAAAAATTGATTTCTCATTTGATAAAGGAATGTGAGCTGCACATATGGTATGTGTGTGTTATGCATGTGTAAGTTCTGTGATGTATGTCTCTGTGTGTATATATGTGTGGATGTGTATGTGTGTATATATGTGTGTGTTATATGTGTATGTGTGTATGTGTATGTATGTGTGTTATGCATGTATATGTTTGTGTATATGTGTGTGTATGCATGTGTGTATGTATGTGTGTATATATGTGTGTTATGTGTGTATGTATGATGTGTATATCTATGTGTGCATGTATGCATGTTATGTGTGTATATATGTATGTGTATACATTTGTGTATATGTATGTGTGTTATGTGTGTATGTATGCATGTATGTATGTGTTATGTGTGTATGTATATATGTGCATATGTGTGTATGTATGTGTCTATATATGAGTACATATTTGCATGCATGATATGTGTACATATATGTGTCTATGTATATGTGTCTATGTATGTGTGCATGTATGTGTGCATATATGTGCTACACGCAAGCATGCTTTATAGATGAGTAAAGTAAATCTGGACATTTTATATCTTCTCCAGGGAGAGGCTGAACCGAGAGATATACTAAATGAACCTTACTTTTACCTACATAGTTTGAATTTCCTATCATCTCTATATTTCTGTGTTACTTACTTAAAATAAATAAATAAATAATAAGTGAACAAGTCTCACGATGTACTCCCCCCCCCCTGGCGGCGAACACTCCTCCCCCCACCTCCACCACAGCATTGAGCCCC
>NW_021625430.1:0-15110 GCF_004785775.1 Grammomys surdaster
CACACATGCATCCACTCACACACATGCACACACATTCTCACACACATGTACACACTCACACATACACACAGTTTCTCACACATGTGCACCCACCATCACTCATTCACACACATCGCCACAGACCAGGTTTGATCCTTGTGCTATCCCTCCATGACACTGTGAACTCTTTCTTCATAATTCTCCAGCACGACAGCCCATCCATGATGCTCAACGATCTTTCTTAGCGTTTCTATTGCTGTGAAGAAACACCATGACCACAGCAACTCTTATGGTAGAAAGCACTTAATTGGGAGCTGGTTTACAGTTCAGAGGTTCAGTCCATTATCACCGTGGTGGGAAACACGGCGGAGTGCAGGCAGATGTAGAGCTGGAGAGATAACTGAGGGTTGTACATCTGGATCAGCAGGCAGCAGAGAAAGAGAGAGCCTCTGAACCTGACTGGAGCTTCTTAAACCCCAAAGCCCACCCCCAGTGACACATGTCCTCCAACAAGGCCACACCTCCTAATCCTTCCCAAGTAGTGCCATTCCCTATGAACCTATGGGGATCATTTTCATTCAAAGCACCCCAAGACTAAAAACCTTTTATTTCACTAAGTTATAAGCACTTTGAAGTACTGAGTTCCTATCACCTTATTTGTCTCAAGGTTCCCAAAACTTCCAGTGAATCCAGATCAGAGCGAGCACTCACTAGACAGATTTAGAATCTATCAATGTCCATTGTACCCTTGACAGACACACAGTTAGAAGATGTGGCATCTGAATAGTACACACCAGATTGGCTGGTTCAATGAAAAGCTCCATGGTAGCCATCCTTGATGTACAAAGATGATGAAATTTTATTTCTTTTTTAGACTCATAAAGCTTGTGAAAGTGCTCTTAATTAAAATCCATAATAATTTTAGGATATCAGCAAGTGTTTGAGGTGTGGAGATAGGAATTAAATCTCTCCATGACGGGCATCCCTAACCTGAGCATCTGTCACCCAAAATGTTCCGAGATCCAAAGCATCATGGGATGGTTTGTATATGCTCTGCCCAGAGAGTGGCACTATTGGGAGGTGTGGCCTTGTTGAGTAGGCACGGCTGTGTGGCCTACTCAAGTGGGTGTGGTGGGTGTGGCCTTTTGGAGTGGGCGTGGCCTTTGGAGTAGGCATGCCCTTTTGGAGTGGGTGTGGCCTTGTCAGAGTGAGTGTGTCACTGTGGGTGTGGGCTTTAAGACCCTCCTCCTAGCTGCCTAATATCGAGTCTTCTGCTAACAGCCTTCAGATGAAGATGTAGAACTCTCAGCTCCTCCTGCACCATGTCCACCTGGATGCTGCCATGTTCCCGCCTTGATGATAATGGACTGAACCTCTGAAGCTGTAAGCCAGCCCCACTTAAATGTCATCCTTATAAGAGTTGCCTTGGTCATGGTATCTGTTCACAGCAGTAAAACCCTAAGACACATCAGGAGCACCATCCTGAGTAGCAGATTCTACTTCGTGTGCTCAGGTAATGCTTAAAATGAAGACAGAAATGTGCTGAAAACAGTATGCAACATTACCTCCACGTTATGTATGTAAAGCATACATGAAACATGAATGAATTTCATGTTTGCACCTGGGTCCCACCCCCACAACCCAAGGTACCTCATTATGCAAAGGCAACTGCCCCCAAAACCAAATACCCAAAGCAGGGTCCCAAGCATTTCAGGTAAAGGATGCGTCTCCTGTGCTTGGATGGTCCAGTTGGTTGAATGAATTAGGGGCTCATCTCTTCAAAGGCAAACTTTCTGTCAAATTAATGCTTAAGATTAGATACATATCACTGGTCTTAATTCAGACCCTAGGGGCCAGGAAAGTCAATGACTGGTTTATCTAATGTAGGTAGGAGAAGTGGGTTTCTTCATGATTAATTCACACTTCTCAACAACTCTGTGCTCAGGAAAAGTACCCGGTAGACCAGATGAAATGAATAGCATGTAATCAGCACGCCAATTGCTCCTTTTCCGGGGTGAGTGAGCTACACATGGATGTTTTTGGTCATTTGAAGAGTGTGGGAATCAATTTTTGGCTTTTTTGTTTGTTTGTTTGTTTGTTTGTTTGCTTGTTTGTTTCAGCAGTAGGCTTGGGGCATGGCTCATTGCCACACAGTGAATATTCATGAGGTCCTGGGTTCCAGCCCCCAGCATGAAAAACAAATGATAAAAACAAACAAACAAACAACACTGTTTTTGTTTTGGTCTGTGTATGTGTGTGTGTTCGTGTTCACGTGTGCCCCTGTGCTTGTTGTAGGCATGCATGCATGTGTGTGCCCACGGAGGTCAGAGGTCAGCATGGAATATCTTCCCCAATCATTTCCCACCATACTTTTTTTTGAGGCAGGGTCTCTTGCTGAACCTGGAGCCCACTGATTCAGAGGGGCTTGCCAACCAGCTCCCAGGATCCTTCTGTCTCCACTTCCCACCACTGGGATTATAAGTGTGCATCCTGCATCTGACTTTTGATATGGATGCTGCCTAGTGATGAGGCAGGTCCTCACATTTGTGTAGCAGTCACTTTCCTTGCTGAGATAGTTCCCAGCCCCCTACCAGCACTAAGCTTCTGTAGTAGTTTGAAAGACAATGGCCCCCCACCATGGGACCATAAGAGTGGTACTATTAAGAGGTGTGACCTTGTTGGAGTGGGGATGGCCTTGTTGGAGTGGGCGTGGCCTTCTTGGAGTGGGCGCGGCCTTGTTGGAGTGGGCGTGGCCTTCTTGGAGTGGGCGTGGCTTTTTGGACTGGGAGTGGTCTTACTGGAGTGGGTGTGGCCATGTTGGGGTTGGCGTGTCACTCAGGGTAGGCTTTGAGGTCTCAGATACTCAAGGCAAGCCCAGTGTCTCACTCTCTTCCTGATGATCCATGCGTAGAACTCTCAGCTCCCTCTCCAGCACCATACCTGCCTCCCCACCACCATGCTTGCCGTCATCGTGCTGACAATGAACCCAGATTCCCATCACGATAATATTCTGCTCCAGCATGGGGGTGGGGGGCAAGCAAACATAGATAGAACCCTGAACGGAAATCAACCCCTTCCTCCCTAAATTTGTTTCTGTCAGGTAACCAGGAGACAGGAAGGATTCCTTCAGGTCTTTGATCCTAATGCCTACATAGATTCAGTCCTAGGACGCTGCATCCCAAGGTTCTAATCCTATGGACAATATATTCCTGCTCCACTCTGCTTGAGAGTGGTAGGTCTGAAATACCTGAGGGTCAGCAGGACAGAACGCATGGCAGGAAAAAGTCAGCCACCAGCCTTCTTGATTCCTTTTCACAAAAGCCATCCCCCTCTATTCAGTCAGAAGACAAAACAAAACACAGAGACACAGACAAACAAACAAGCAAACAAAGGATATCAACATCTCGTGTATTCTTTTAAGCACATCGTATTTATTAGGCATTAATGGGCGCACAAATGTAAGAAACGAGTACTTGATTTTTTTACCCCCCCCCCCTTTAGCGACATAAAAAGACAAGATCACATAGGACGCTCACGTGCAAACACACTCACTCACTCACAGGCTTCCAGGCTTCCACATTCTCAGTCACATAGATTACCCTGTTCTGTTTATTAGGGTCAATTTAAAAAAAAAAAAAAAAGGAAGGAAGGAAGGAGAAAAGAAAAAACACAAAACTGCTTTTAAAAAAATCAAGAAAGGAAAGCATGAGAGAGAGAGAGAGAGAGAAACACAAACGCAGTTTTGAGTACCAAATAAAATTAAAAGGTTTTGGTCAGCCCCCAGGCTGGGTTTCATGTTACTACTTAATTAGAATTCCTATTTATAAATAAATAGTACCAGTAAAATATTACATCTGAGAAACCCTACAATAATGGTTGTACTTACACACTTTTTTTTTTTTTAATACTGTTTTTCTGCTTTTGACGCATGTGGTTTTGTGTCCCAGGTGATTGGCGCTGCGGGAGGATTTCTTGGAGGCTGAGACACCGGTAACTGTTTCCTCTCCTGTGGCACCTGGAGCTATTTTGCTCTGCATCCGGAGGTCACAGAGGAGGTTTGAGCCAGCCTGGGGCTGACGCTGACGTCACTGTTCTTTTTTTCTTTTTAATCACAAAGTATATTTATTTTCACTTTCTTTTTCTCCCCTACAATGTGTAACCGGGGAGCTTGCGCGCGTCCCTGCACTGATGCACAGTTCTGTTCCCATGTCACCCAGGGCTCTTTCAGTTTTATCGAAGCAAGGTTTCCGGCTGAGGAGTTCTAGGCCCTGTTTTGTAGCCACAGATGGCTGGAGAGACCTGGAGCTGGGAGAAACGGTGCTGAGGAGGCAGGATGTCAGACTGAGCCCGACATCCTAACTCTATCCTCTCAGTAGAAGGCAACTCTGAATCCATGACGCTGGGGAAGGCAGAACCAAACCAAAAGGAGAAAAAGCAAAACCCAATCCAAAAACTAGCAGGTAACACTGCGACCTTCGTAGACATCTCACGTGACGGAGGTAGGTTTTTTTGTTTTTTGGGTTTTTTTTTTTTTTGGTTAGAGGAGGGTAGCCGATGTACATTTTAGCTCGTTTATTGGAGGGAAGCCCCAAAAGTACGTGTTTTGAGACATTTCTTGTCTCTCCTCTCCCTCCATTCAAGGGGACTGGGTCCCAGTAAGAAAATTTCAAAGAAAAAAAATATATTATCATTTATTATATAACAAAGTCAACATTAACACCGAGACACAGAATGCCTCTCACCGTGCGGCCGGGGTCCAACACTCAGTGAGGCAATATGGTCTAGAACCCAAGAGAAACAATCGGGGAACATGTCTGGGGCGCTGTGTGTGTTCCTGGTTGGATGAGAGTGGGTGCGGGGCAGGATGGGACTCGTCTCTCTTTCTTCTGTCCTGTCGGTTCTGAGAGGCCGAGTCACAATTTTGGAATGGTGGCTTCGGGCAACTGATCTCATCAGTGGCTGTGGGGCTCCGGGTACGGAGGTTACAACTGGTGATATGAGTTTCGCATCTGCGGAGTTCTCATCGCTACTGTCCCTCACTTCTCTGTCCTCTCCTGTTTCTCTCTCTCTTTCTCTCCCCCCCATCCCCTCTCTGGCATAGGTCAGCCTTTAGCTATTCTCACTCCACTCTGGCACCATGCCAACGCCGTGTACCGAGTGATACTGGTGGGGGGACAGGGTCCTGGGCACGCCGTGAGTGTAGAGGAACTCGGGGGGCTGGAGGCCGCCTGGAGACTGAAGGCCAGTCTGAGGCCCGCATTGCCTGACCACAGGCTGATGGGCCACGGAGGTCTGGTGCTGAAACATCCCTTCGCCGAGCTGGGGAGAACCATGGTTGGCCATGCCAGCCAGCCGAGGGACCAGAGGCCCCGAGGTGAAATGAGCGGAGAAGTGCTGGTAGGGGAGCCGGTCCATGGGCTGCACGGTGGTGACCGTACAGCTGCTGTATGAAGGCATGCTGGGCCATGTGTTACAGCTGATGTCCTCCAGGCTAGGCACGGACTCGCTGGGTGGAGCGGAGCTGGCATACATGCAGGCCTGCCGCTGGGCTGACTCTGTCCTGTACGAGGTACTCAGACCCTGTTGCTGAGGGTAGCCCGAGCGGTAGAAGGCGTCCTCCTCACTGGGGGATGTCTCCATGTACGGCTTTTTATAGGGGTGCTCGGTGCTGGAACATTCTTCATCTGTAAAGATGGGAAGGAAATTAGTCCCCCCACACCACAGATAGGACCAGAAGACAGCCACTAAACCTGAGACTAGAGGCTGTCCGCTCCAACCTCCATTCTGACAAAACAAAACGTCTCATGGGCACAACCTTGGGCTGTGAGTTTTAAGCCAAAATCTTGACCTTGGATCAATTCAGTTTCCACATCTATGAAGTGTAACAAAGTCCTCTGCAGCACTTCCTACAGAGGGGGGACATTGAAAATTTAATGGGAAAAGATGTCCAATAATCAATGGATTCAGAGTCTGGTACCAAAAAAAAAATAATCCTATAAAACACCTTATCATCATCACCATCACCACCACCACAATCATCAACAACATGTTCTCGTGTAGCTCAAGCTAGCTTTAACGTTCTTATGTAGCTGAGGAGGACCTTTAATGTCTCCACCTCCTGCTTCCTCTTCCCCCTGAGCCAGGATTACAAGGACTTACCACTATACCTGGTTTTATGTGGTTCTGGGAATTGAATCCAGGACTTGTGGCTATACTAGGCAAGCACTCTACCAACCGACTACATTCCAGCCTTATTATTAATGATAGTGATTGGTAGTGCATTACCTCATCCATCCGTCTATCATCTGAAACCTGGCGTTTAGGCATCAGTAAGATAGATAACAGTAGGACCAGCAACAACAGTGAAAAAACACATAGTACTGGTGATGCCTGGCTGTGTTCTAACCGCTTCCCACAAGATGACCCATTCAGTCCTCATAGCAACTCTTGGAAGTAGATTAGTCCCGTTTTATCCACAAGAGGAAAGGGACATGGAGGTTAAGAAGCTTGCCCAGGGGCTCCCACAGTGGCTGATAATGGTTGATCTGTGGCTGCTGATCTGTTTGATGAAGTGTCTGCTCATCAAACGTCACAATACAGGAAGCAAACATTAAACACCCATGGAGTGGGTGGGTAGGTGAATGGTGGATGGCTACGTGGGTTAGTGGGTGGAGGGATGGTAGCTCTAGGTAGGTAGATAAATGATGGACAGGTGGATGAGTGGGTGGATGGATGGATGGATGGGTGGGTAGATGGAAGGACGGACGGATGGGTGGATGGGTGGATGGATGGATGGATGGATGGATGGATGAGTGGATGGATGGATGGATGGATGAGTGGATGGATGAGTGGATGGATGTATGGATGGATAGGTGGATGGATGGATGGATAGATGGATGGATGGATGGATGGATGAGTGGATGGATGGATGGACAGATGAGTGGATGGATGGATGGATGGATGGATGGATGGATGAGTGGATGGATGGATGGATGGGTGGATGGATGGATGGACGGATGGATGGATAGGTGGATGGATGGATGGACAGATGGATAGATTGATGGATGGATGGATGAGTGGATGGATGTATGGATGGATGAGTGGATGGATATATGGATGGATGAGTGGATGGATGGATAGAGGGACAGATAGATGGATGGGTGGATGACTGGCTGGATAAATGATGGATAGATGAATAAATGCATAGATGGATACATGAATGAGTAGATGGATAGATGGATAAACACATGAATGGATGGGTGGGTAAACAGCTGACTGTATAGCTGGATGAAGGGGTGGGTGAATGCTGGATGGGTACATGGATGATAGTTAGGTAATGAGTGGGTGGAGAGGTGACATGGATGGACAGCAAGATGGATGGATGGCTGTAGACTGGGTGAATGATGGATGAATGGGTGAACGGAGGGAATTTGGAGCAAATCCCCTTCACTAGCTGTTGTGTCAATACTGACCCGTGTCACTGTTTGCTGTGAATTGGACCACGCCCCCTTCTCCCCAATCATAGTCCTAGTACAGGGAAATAGAGATAACTTCATGTCCAGAAGAGTCTCCCTCAGGCACTCTGGGGCCATCGGCCCTCTTGGAAGCTAATCACTGGGTGCTGGGGTAGGCCATTTCCTAGACGAATTCCCTGAAATGGGATGTTTTGAAAAGTATGTACACACAGTTTTCTACCACTTTAAGAGGGGCCAAAATCTTCCTAATATCCAGCACCCAGGCTAAGAGCCATGGAGACACTTGGACAAGAATCTGTTTCTTCTGTTAGTGTGTTGCCTGTGGGGAATCCACCCTCCCAAGTCATAGCCACGGATACATGTCAGCATTGTGGACGCCATTCTGTGATAAAAATTAAATTAAGGAGAGAATCAGGGAGTAGATTTATCGAGACACGTCATATGTATGCATGTAAATCTCTCAACAAAAAACAGAAGAAAAAGAAGGATTGGTGTTCAAAGTCCTCTGATAACCTTCAGAACATCCCTCGTTGCCAGGACAACATAGAACATCGTTCTCTTGGAAGACCTAGTCTCTAACTGCCACCAGCTGCTTCCTTCAGAGAGGCTACAGTTGGATATATCTGCCAAGGCAGTGTCATCTCAAACACACCCATTCCTCACGGGGAGTTTGACCTCCCCGGGGATTGGAGGTCATCTTTTCACCTTTCTAGTCAACTCATGTAGAGAAATTACATTTGCATCTGGGAATACACTCTAGATTGTGTGTGTGTGTGTGTGTGTGTGTAGAAATGAGAAGAAAAGGGGAAAAAAGGTGAGGAGGAGTCAAAGGAACTGTGCAAGGAAAAGAAACGTCCGCCAGCCCCTTTGGGAGTCAGAACCACCATAGTTAACATGGACAGTGTGGCTGAGTTCAGCTTATCTGAACATTGGTTTGTGTCTTTGTGTTGTGACACCAGGTCTCCATCTATAGCCCAGGCTGGCCTACATCTTTCAATCCTCCTGCCTTAGCCTCCTCCTGAGTGCTTATCTACCCTGGGGTTCTCACTTTGTAAATGGAGACAGGTGTCTCAGAGCACCTGATGCCCATCAGCACTCAGCAGGCTGCAGCTATCCCAAATAGGTGGCATGTAGTCACTGTGGATACTGAGTCCCTGAAGGATGTGAAGAGATGGCTGCTGTGAGGTCCACCAGGGTGGAGATAGCTTTCACCCCACAGCCTTCAGGGTCAGACACCAGGGGCACAGCTCACCTTTGGGAGTTGGGAACTTTTTTGTCTGTGTGAATATGGGCTCATATTTAATGTCTATCTTCTCTGTTTTAAATGAGACTGTAATTCAAGCTCAGGGTGGGATGTGTCTTATGGCTTGATGTGAAGGTGCAGGCTCGAGTGTAGGCTGGGTGCTTGTCTGGGCTCAGTGAAAGGCAACTGTAGAAGACCTAAAAAGAAGGGAGGAGGAGAGAAGGGAGGGGGAGAGAGAGAGGGAAGGAGAAAAGGAGTGAGAAGGAAAGGAGAAAGGGAGGGAGGAACAGGAGGAGGGAGGGAAGGAGGGAAGGAAGGAAGGAAGGAGGAAAGAAGAGAGGGAGGAAGAGGAGGAAGGAGGGAGGGGGAAGGAGGGAGAGAAGGAAGGAGGGAAGGAAGAAGGGAGGGAGAAAGAGGAGGAAGGAGGGAGGGAGGATAGGAAGGAGACAGAGGGAAGGAACGAGGAAGGAGAAGGGGAAAGGGAAGAGGAAGGGTGGGGATGGAAGGAAACTATGGCTGTCTTAGAAGAGTAAAAATAAGAAGGAAGTTGTCTTTCCCATGCATCTTGCAAGGATGATCAGGAGTCATGAAACTTGACAGTGGACCAAACGTGAGAAATGGACCACTTAATAAACACTTGTGATGTGACCCCTACTTTATCTTACAGTAACCCCTCAAAGTGTCTGTCCCTGCTCCTGTTTCTCAGAAGCAGGCAGTTAACCTCAGAGGAGTGACAGGGACAGGAAGCCAGTGGGAGCTGACTTCCTGAGCCTATGGTGCCAGCTTTCCAATGGCCAATGTCCCCACTGGCTACCCTACCCATATTCCCTGAGATCTGTCGAGTGCCAGGCAGGGTGCCAGGTGCTTTGGATGGAGCTGTGAGCCAGGCAGATGCATGTCCCTCTAGCCCCACTCCATCCAATTGGGGGCGGCACATGAAGAAAGCTAAGTATCTTATCACTCCGAGAAAGTACTGGAACGTATGGCTTTGAGTAAGCATTCACACATCAGTGAAGACTTTGGATTGGTTAATAAAGCAGACCCTTAACTGGATAGATAAGTGTAGACCTGGCTTCCGCCACACAGTGACGCAGATAGCCATGCTCCCCAGGTGACACTAGTGGGCAGCTCAGATGCCTTCCCATATAGCGTGGGTTGTACCTGGCTAACAACATGCACATTTGTTTTTAACTGGACATTCTGCAACACATCTGGGAACCCTATGGGGTACCCAAACATTCATACCAAAAAAATAAATCAAAACACCAACCCCAAGAAAACTGCAGTCACTTTTGCAGGTGTCCTGTGCACACGGTGCCAACCATCCAGATGTTTGAAGACATCCAGATGTTTTGCAGTATTTATTTATTTATTTATTTATTTATTTATTTTTCCACCTTTCAGCTAGCTAGGGTTTTTGGACTCTTGACAGAGCCACTGTCAGCTCATTTCTACACCTGCTACCTTGATTCCTTCCTTCCGATCTTCCTTCTCCCCACCAGACCTTATACTCAAAGATCTCACTGTTGCTGGGCTCACAGCTTTGGACATTTTTATTATTATTATTAACTAGGGCGTTCCCCTTTTCAACAACAGAAAGTACAGCTGCAGGGTACCCTTGGCAGGAGAAAAAAAAAAAGGCAAAAAAGGAACCTTTTTTTTTTTTAAAGTTTCTGATTCCTTCCAGATTCATTACAAGTTTAAACAGGGGGTGTGGGGAAAATAATAAGAAAAAGGTCGGAATGAAGCTTGTGAAAATCGTAAAATTACACATTCCAGTCTGTAATACTCAGAAATATCTGGTCCAGGATGCTCAGAGAAACTCCAAAACTAAGCTTCCTGATGAAAGCTAGACCTGAGGATTCTCAGATTCCTCTGAGGCTTCATCACAGGGTCTAAACTTCGGGTCAGACATGATCAATGTACCGCTGTGTGATCTCTAAGTTTGTCTGGGGAAGATATGGCTTCAGTATTTTAATAGTCTGGATGGAGTTTAGCTTCCCTGGTTGTGCAAAGAGCCCTAACCAGACGTCAAGTGTTCCAGCGGGACTAGCCAGAGACCTGACAATTCTACTTCAGAGTGTGTGTCAGAAAAGTGGCCAGGGACACTTGCAACTCTAAGTCTCTTGAGTAACAGGGAAGTTCTTCTTGAGTCTGGCCACCCAATCACTGTAGGAAAACCTGCTCCTTTGGAATTTTCTAGAAGTGTGTGTTTGTTGTTTATTCATTGTTTTGCTTTGTTTTGTTTTTCAACTCTGGATAAAAATCATTCAGTGATGAACCCAGAACACTGACTTTAAGGTACACAGCATCATGACTCAATGCTTATGCTCAAGTAGCCGGAGCTGCTCCAAGCGCAGTCCCTAACTGCGCATGGGGACAATCCCCAAACTCCTCCTTAGGTTTAATTAAGGAAATACCACGTCTGTCTGCCTTGCCCAGTGAGTCAGCTTGGCACTTGGAATCTCTTACTTTAAACCTTATCTCTCGGCATAACCCATGTCTACTCCCTCTCTTCTCAGCAGACTAGGCAGATGGCTCTCTGAAGGTCATCCAGTGCTCTGAGGTATTTGGGTGGATTCCAGAGCTTGGAAGCTTCCCAGAGACACTTTTTAAGTCACTGATCCCATTGAGCAAATATGGTCACAGTTCCCAAGTGGGTCACATCCCTTGCTGGCTGAGTTCACACAGGGAAATGTGGTGTTTCCACAGACAGAGACTCTGGAAGCCAGGGGTAGGGAGCTCTCAGCTAAGGGGTCTGCAGGGAGTCAGGAGACGTTTGTAATTCAGACGGACTGAGTCACAAAACAGTGAGGACAGGTGGCTCTGGGCTTTTTGCTGTTAGTGTAACTCAGTAGGCTCAACCAACATGGAAAGTTGTAACACTTGACACAGATAGGTGGATGGATGGATGGATGGATGGATGGATGGGTGGATGGATGGATGGATGGGTAGACAGATAAATGGGTGAGTGGATGGATTGGTAGATGGATAGGATAGTTGGGCAAATGAAGAATAAAGAGGTTGGTAGGTGGATAAATGGATGGATGGATGGATGGATAAATAAATGAGTGGATAACAGATTTTGAACATATAAGCTCCAAACTCTCAGAACTCGGGTTAAAGTGGAAACACTGGAATGGTATCAGGGGAAGATTTCGAGTTAAAACGGAAACACCCTGTCTCAGACCCCACAGCCACCATGAGTTTGTCTGCTGCTCTCACCCTTGCCTCCCCGTGAGAATGCATGTTTCATAAGGACAGGTCTCTCTCCTGCTCTCCTTCTCCTCACAGGGCCCGGGGTATAAGTGCTCTTAGTATTTGATGACCACACCTGGCTCTGTCAGTCATCCCTCCAACCTTAGAATCTGATACTAGTGCATAGTACACCATTTGTCCCCTGAGGGGTGAGGATTTGGGCATTCTCCAACTCGGGCTGCCCTGAATGATTCAGTTAAGGGAAGACCCTGAAGTTGCTTTTAAAGACACACAGTGTCGGGTCAGCTCAGTAAAGGCGCCTGCCGACAAGCCAGGCAACCTGAGTTCGATCCCTGAGACCTTCACAGTGGAAGGCTTGGGTCAATTCCTGCAAGTTGTCCCTTGAACTCTGCAGACTTAGCTTTTCCATGACATGTGTACACACACACACACACACACACACACACACACACTAAATACATATGTAAAGTACTCAAAACAAATCTCACAGCCTGGGGAGAAAGGCACAATGTGGAACCATTTCCATTATCCCCCTTCCCCTCCTTCTCCCCCACTCCTTCCCCGTCTCCATCGCTGACTCCCCTTTGATAGCCAGTGCCATAATGTCTTTGCTACATTTTTATTTGGGTCAGTTTGTTTGCTAACGAAAGGAGGGTGAGAGAGTCAGGATAGTCAGAGGAAAGACAGACAAGTGTTCCCCCACCCCCAATCCTCGGATCCTGGGTTTGATTGAGTGGCATTGATAAAAGACCTGCCCAGCTTTTTTGACTCCATCCAGTAGGAGAGATAGGCTGGAGACAGCCTGGTCCTAACAGGAGAGGAGGCCGCTGGCCCGCTGGGCCCTTTGACATTGCATGGGGCCTGGCTCCTGGGCTGGCTGGAAGGCAGACAGACAATGAGAGGAAGTCAGATAGCAGGGCCAGGCTAGGGCCAGGGGGGGAAACCACCCACGGAGTTATCACTCCTAGGGAGTCCCAAACTGGAAGGAAGCCTCCTGATTTGTTATCTCCTCACACCGTGGGGACTGATGATGAATTGCCTTGTGACCCCATTGGCTTCTCTGTCACCCAAGCTCCCTTTGGTGGTGGTGGGAGAAGTATAGAAGGTAGTGAGGAGAGCAGAGGTTTCTGGGAATACTAGAGGCTTTCTTCAGAACACACACACACATACACCCATACACACACACACACACACACACACACACACGTGTCCCCCAAGTCCACTAACTTCACTGGGGATCTCAGGCCTGGCCACTCAGTAGCTTGGGGACTTTAGGGAAATATCTCCATCTGTCTGAGTTCTAGCATCCAATCTGAAGGGACAGAGGGGAACATTTGTTTTTTCACATTCTTATCGCCAACCAGTCCCCAAACCCTGGTTCCTCTCCCTTCTGCAGCTCTGAGCCACCGTGGCAACGCAACGTAGGCCCCACAACCTACAGTTGCCTCTCAGCAGGTGTCTGGTGTCATTTCTGTCTCCTCCTATCACAGTAAAGCTGCTAAACACAACCCCTAGCCATGACACTTGCAGGCTGCTGACCCCCTGATGGTCTCCCATCAGATAGATAACTCTGGAGGCTCTAATGGAAATGACTTAGGAGGCGTCCAGCTGGCCCCACCTTTCTCTCCAGTCTTCTTTTTTCACCCTTTGCCCTTTGATCTGAGCACCCACATGCTACCTCTTCCCCAGAAAGTACCCACCCCGCTCTTACCCTTCTTCTAGCTGCCTCCCACTTTCCCCAATTCCATACCAAGTCTTACAATTCAGTATTCATTAGCAATTTGCCTCTCTCTCTCTCTCTCTCTCTCTCTCTCTGTGTGTGTGTGCACACGAGTGCGCTGATGTTTGCATGTGCCTTGTCCATGGAGATCAGGGGACAGCCTGAGCTGTCACTCCTCAGGTACCATTCATCTTGGTTTTTAAGACAAGGTCCCACATGAACCTGGAACTTGCTGGTTAGACAAGGTTGGCCGACCAGCAAACCCCATCGCCTCTCCAGCACTGGGCTTATAAGTGGCAGTCCACTCACCTGGCTCCTTTTAGAACATGGGTTCTGGGGAGTCGAGCTTGTAAGGGGAACGTTTGCTGACTGAGCTCTCAGTCCAGGCCCTATTGGAATTTTAATTAAGCAATTCTATCATCGCTTACGCAATGCTCAGCCTGCTTGGGACAGCATGCTGTTTGGGACAGCATGTCCTCTGTAAAGGATAGAGAAGTGATCACAGATATTTTGGGGGTGCTCAGCCATACCAGTAGCAGACCAGGGACTGACTCTCCATGTACTCTCTCATCTCCTCATCAATGCAACAGGTAGGGCTTACAGTTATCCTCAACCTGCATCAGAGGTACTCAAAGCCCAGAAAGGTGAAGCAATTTCCCAGGGTCACCTGATTGCAAACTGCCAGGGTTTGTTGCAGCCCTTTCTGTGACAGGTGGACCCTTTCTCCAGCCCTGCTGTGTTGATTCTAAATTCACCTGAGTGTGGGACTGTGGCGTAAGGGCATTCTGATTCATGGTTGGGCATGTGCCTAGAACCCCGAGACTCTACGTGAGAACCGGCATGAGTTCGGCACGCCCCCAGAACCCAGGGTCCCGAAAAGCAGTCTAGTCTCCATAAAACTACATTGTTCAGTCACATAGGCCATTACAGCCCCTCCCAAAGTGCACAGGTTAGAGGGCGTTACTAGAGGCCTCAGGCCCTAGGGATTTACATACTAATGAAGGCCAGAGGGCGGGGCAAATTAAGCATGCCTCCCCAGAACCTCCCCCTTTCTCCCTCCCTATATAACTCCGGACTGCCCTGAGTTTTACGGGGGTATGACCAGATCCATCTACCATCTGCCATGACAATAAACCCTTTTGGAACCAAGGACTTCCCCGTGTCATTGGGGTCTGCCGCCGCCAAAGCCCCCAGCCTCTGGAACCCTAGACCACCTCGCATATGTGGGACCCACCGCAGCATGGAAGCCTTCCGGACTCCAACGATGCGGCCCTAATTTTCCCACACCTGAGGAGTCTGAAGGTCCCCTAACCAAGGAGGTTGTCTTCTTGCTTGGCATTTGTGGCCTTTCCATCACATCTGTACAGAGGGCGTGAGGACGGTGCTGTGACGATGGACCCTAAACAGGGTTTGGTTCTTTTCAACTCTCTCTCTCTCTCTCTCTCTCTCTCTCTCTCTCTCTCTCTCTCTCTCT
>NW_021625431.1:0-2671 GCF_004785775.1 Grammomys surdaster
TCTCTCTCTCTCTCTCTCTCTCTCTCTCTCTCTCTCTCTCTCTCTCTGGTCTGGCATTAATTTAATCGACAGAGCTCCCTAATGCAAACCTGCCGAGCTCTTTATGGCCATGTAAGACCCATCCCTGCCACGATCTCCTGCAGCAGATGACATGTTGAGTGTGAGTGTGGTGACGGTGTCACCAGATAAGAACGAGTGGCAGTGAGAAACGCAGGGTACAGAGTGCACAAACAGGCTTTTACTTCCTAATTCCACCTTCAGGAACCACCGGCCAAATGGATATGGTGGTGTGTGCCTGCAACCTTAGTGCTTGGAAAGCTGAGGCAAACGACTGGAGTTCAAAACCAGCCTGGGCTATGCAATGAGTCTGAGGCCAGCCTGAGCTACACAACAAGTTTCAGACCAGCCTGGGCTACATAGAAAGTCTGATGCTGTCAGGTAGTGGTGGCGCACGCCTTTGATCCCAGCACTTGGGAAGTAGAGGCAGGTGGATCTCTGTGAGTTCGAGGCCAGCCTGATCTACAGAGTGAGTTCCAGGACAGCCAGGACTACACAGAGAAACCTTGTCTCAAAAAACCAAAAAAGAAAAAAAAAGAGAAAGAAAGAAAGAGAGAAAGAAAGAAAGGAAAAAAGAAAGAAAGAAAGTCTGATGCCAGCCTGAGATAAGTGATAAGATCCTGTCTTAGAAGAAAAAGCCACGAGTCTTTTTCTGTGCCTCAGTTTACCACCTGTCAGAAGAGTTCCTCATACCTACATTGGGAGAAGACTTACTAAGAGACCAAGCCAAGCAAGGACACTTTTAATGTCACACTAGACAGGATATCTGAACAGGAACTTCTCCTTGGATACTCTCCCTCTCTGAGAGTTGACAGAACAGACGAGCTTGCCGCATCTGGTATCCAGCCCACACCGGGGGCGGATGTGGGGGGAGCCGGCCTGGGGGGGGCTGTTGTGGTGACATTGTTCAGGCCTTGGAGATCCAAGGAGTTTGAATGGGTTTGGGTCCATCTGGAAGTCAGACATCATCCCCAGGCAAGGACTAATGCCAGCATGTCTCTCCTTCCAAACACAAGGATGGGGCATTCGAACTAGTTAGTCAGACCTGGCTTCCTTCCTCTGGAATTCAACTACAGCTCCTGAGAATTCTACTACAGTGGCTTTGCTGGTGGCGCCCGCTGGTGATCAGCTTAGCCAAAAGTCCAGAAACTGGACTTCTGGAGGTGCAGAACTGGTGCTTGTGGCATGAGGGACTATGACTTAGGTGTTTGAAAATAAAACAGCTATCATTGTCTGTGCCCACCCAGACAAGCACCCAGCCTACACTCGAGCCTGCACCTTCACATCAAGCCATAAGACACATCCCACCCTGAGCTTGAATTACAGTCTCATTTAAAACAGAGAAGATAAACAGTATATATGAGCCCATATTCACACACAAAAAAGTTCCCAACTCCCAAAGGTGAGCTGTGCCCCTGGTGTCTGACCCTGAAGGCTGTGGGGTGAAAGCTATCTCCACCCTGGTGGACCTCACAGCAGCCATCTCTTCACATCCTTCAGGGACTCAGTATCCACAGTGACTACATGCCACCTATTTGGGATAGCTGCAGCCTGCTGAGTGCTGATGGGCATCAGGTGCTCTGAGACACCTGTCTCCATTTACAAAGTGAGAACCCCAGGGTAGATAAGCACTCAGGAGGAGGCTAAGGCAGGAGGATTGAAAGATGTAGGCTGGCCTGGGCTACAGTTGGAGACCTGGTGTCAAAACACACGGACACAAACCAATGTTCAGATAAGCTAAACTCAGCCACACTGTCCATGTTAACTATGGTGGTTCTGACTCCCAAAGGGGCTGGTGGACATTTCTTTTCCTGACACAGACCTTTTGACTCAGACGGCTTAGGGAAAAATTGATTTCTCATTTGATAAAGGAATGTGAGCTGCACATATGGTATGTGTGTGTTATGCATGTGTAAGTTCTGTGATGTATGTCTCTGTGTGTATATATGTGTGGATGTGTATGTGTGTATATATGTGTGTGTTATATGTGTATGTGTGTATGTGTATGTATGTGTGTTATGCATGTATATGTTTGTGTATATGTGTGTGTATGCATGTGTGTATGTATGTGTGTATATATGTGTGTTATGTGTGTATGTATGATGTGTATATCTATGTGTGCATGTATGCATGTTATGTGTGTATATATGTATGTGTATACATTTGTGTATATGTATGTGTGTTATGTGTGTATGTATGCATGTATGTATGTGTTATGTGTGTATGTATATATGTGCATATGTGTGTATGTATGTGTCTATATATGAGTACATATTTGCATGCATGATATGTGTACATATATGTGTCTATGTATATGTGTCTATGTATGTGTGCATGTATGTGTGCATATATGTGCTACACGCAAGCATGCTTTATAGATGAGTAAAGTAAATCTGGACATTTTATATCTTCTCCAGGGAGAGGCTGAACCGAGAGATATACTAAATGAACCTTACTTTTACCTACATAGTTTGAATTTCCTATCATCTCTATATTTCTGTGTTACTTACTTAAAATAAATAAATAAATAATAAGTGAACAAGTCTCACGATGTACTCCCCCCCCCATGGCGGCGAACACTCCTCCCCCCACCTCCACCACAGCATTGAGCCCC
>NW_021625432.1:0-6928 GCF_004785775.1 Grammomys surdaster
CCCCCTCTCTCCTCCAGGTCACTTTTGGCTACTGGGTGCGACCAGATAACACCCTACTTAAGGACACTGGCCTCCAGCAGAGCAACAGAACATGGCCATTGTTTTTCCAGAGGGAGGGCCGGTGTGGAAAGCAGCATTTTGACCAAATTAGCAGGACCTCCAAACACAGAACACAAATGTGAAGGAAACATTCAAACGAGGAACACACAAAGCTTTCTAAGGTTAATTTAGTTGGTTATTTGGGTGGTGGTGGGGTGAGGATGGGGTCCAGAGCTACGGGAACATGGCAGAATTGCCATGCTGGGTATACACAGCATCTCTTACACCTGCCTCCACTTGGAAAGCCCCACACCAAGAGCAAGGGTTGACAGACAGCACTTGTGCTGCTCCAAGATGGATATTACTTTGTTTGATTCCTATTGTTAGGTTTCTGTTGTTTGTAAATAGAGTGGTGTGATGGTTCCAGTGGAAGTGGGTGGCGTGTAAGCTCTGTGAGCTCTCAGTGTCCTTGGTGGTTGTCTACCTCTGGGTCACACTTCGGGGCCTTGGGGAAGACTTGGACCTGACTACATTAGGCCAGGCTCTAGGCTCCTGGCATAGCCTCAAATGAGACTGACCTGTGGACAGGAGGAAGGCTTTGCCCTGTACAGTCCTTCAACAGGAAGGAGCTCATAGGGAAGCTAGCTCATAGTGAACAGACTCCCCAAGGATGTGTTTGTGGACTGCAGCCCAGTGTCCTGTCCTGGCAATTTTGCTTTCATGGGGTGAACGATTTGGAATGGGGAATCTAGGGATCTGGCCAAACGCATCTGACAGCTGAGAAGGCAGCATGAGCCTGAAAACTGCAGGCTGGAAGATTGTCTGAATCAGTATGTGTGGGCTTTTAGGAGAGCTCATGAATGATAGCCGAGAATATGCAGGTATACCCTGCCACCCCATGGCATCCACCTGTAGCTCCACAAAGAAGGCGCTGGTGGAGAAGGAAAGGCTCCTGGGTCATTTGGTGCCCCTCTGACTCCATCTGCTGAATGCTAGGCCTCCTCACCTTCCTGGGGCTCCAAGTTCATCAGAGCCCTCCCTCCGTGCCTATGACTCCTCCCCACCGTCTCCACCACTGTTCAACTAGGAGATGCCCCTGTGTCTGCTCATAGCTCTGCTGGCTTCTTCCAATGACACAGAGAGGCCCAGTACTTGAACAGGAGACATCTTCTGTGAAGCTTCGCCTTCAACTTGAGCTCAGACTGAGATTTTACAAAACAATCTGCACATAGTATGTGTGTGTGATACCTGGGACACAGTCCACAAAGTACACAGGTGGGGAAAAGGCAAAGCCACAGACTGGTCACCCTGCGGAGCAGCAGGACCACAGAAACTGAGACCAGAAAGTGTCTTTTTGTTCATAGCCTTGACTCTTCCTGCTAGGGGTCACCCAGTGGATGGCTGTGGGCTGCGAACAGCAAGGCCCTGTCCCATGAAGATTGATGCAGGCCCGCTGAACAGAGCAGAGTCCATTTTGGTCTCTCCTCTAGTGCTCTTAGCACAGTCCAGTCACAATGCACCAGCCAAGCTGAATCACTGATCCAGTTCTCCAGTTATCAGAGAGGGCCATGCATGTTCCCAACCTCAAGGACACAGTTGGGTGTAGGGCAAGGCACAGAGTCCCAGAAGATCTGGTCCTCGCTTCAGGACTTGAAGTAGAGCCGAGCCAGCGCTGCTCATCCAGGGGCTCAGCAATCCCTTCCTAGGGCCATCGCAATAAGCAAAGCCTAGACAGGTTTCTGGTTTCAGACCGAGAATCTTGAGTTTCTACCTTACAGAAGGTAGCTAGAACCCTGTGACCAGAGAAACAATGGCTATAACACACACCACCCCGAAAGATTTTTGCCGCAAAAAAAAAAAAAAGTAGAAGAAGAAAGAGAAAAAGAAAAGGAAAGAAAAGAAAAGAAAAGAAAGGGAAAAAAAAACCGATTCCCAACCCCTGTGGCACATGGACATCTCCCATCTGCAACTGAAACCTTTCAAGAACCACTCAAATCATCGATTTATTCAGGGACCGACTGAAATGCGTAAACGTAGGATTTCTTTCAGACATTCACAGTGGATGATATGCAGTAGGACTCCCGCAGGTGCAGTCTTGCAAGAAATCAAGAGTCCGTCTTCTTTTTCCATGCTGACTCATTTCATCTGCTGCCGAATCCGAATCTGTGTGTCTGCTTTGAATTGAGAAAGAGAGCATGCTGTCATGAGAGCAGAGATTCCTCCTGCAGGGAGCTACTCCTCTTCTTGGGGCTCCTTCTCCCAGACAGTGGGAATGCTGAAAGGGCCGCTTGCATTTCTACTCTGACAATCTCCCAGGAGCAAGGGCTGTGTGCCTTTCCCTCCAGATAGCGGAAGAACCCTCGGAAGTAGGTGCGGATGGCCAGGGCAAAAGGCAGTGGACAGGACTGGCCCTGCTCTCTTGTCCTCTCCAGCACTTGCAGCTCACTCCACAGGCTGTCTAGGAGTTGATCAAGCTCCATCTCTGGCCAGGCAGCTCTGCTGGCCTCAGAGTCAAAGAGGTGGAAGACCTGCCAGAGCATCTGCCTGTAGCAACTGGTGGCTTCTTCCAGCTTCACCTGAGCGATAGGTCCTTTCTTCCAGGGACAGCGGAAATCGGTTCTGTCCCGCAGGCACTGGTAAGCCGGCACGCTTTTCAGCTCTGCTAAGAAGCGCGCGGTTTTGCGGCGCTGCGAGCTCCAAGATGCATACCAATCCAGTGAGCTGGCTGTGCAGCAGCTCAGCATCACCCCTCCCACCAGGAATAGATGCACAGACAACATGCTGAAGCGGAACGATTGCGGAGCTCGCCTGCAGGGGCGCTCGAGAGCAAGGCCAACTTCCCATTGAGCCGGGAGTTTTTGCTGCTTTAATAGTTCACTCAGAGCTCTCAGGCTCTGGCCAACTGTGCTGTGACAGGAGCAAGCAACAGAGAGCTCAGAGAGAGCAGAGAGTGCAGAGAGCGCAGAGACCGCAGAGTGCGCAGAGTGCGCAGAGAGCGCAGAGAGCACAGAGAGCACAGAGAGCACAGAGAGCACAGAGAGAGCAGAGAGCTCAAGAGAGCAGAAATAAGCCCAGAGAGCTCAGAGAGCCGGCCACCTGAGCAGACCAGGCGGCAGAGGAGCCCGATCGCTCAGTCTCCGCGCCACACTGGACTGGGATTCAGGGTGTCCTGCCCCTCTTCGAGCCACCTTCACCTACGGGGGCTGTAGGAATTCGGCCGATGGATCTCAGCCTCAAAATTTGACCCAGACGGAATTGGTTGCCCAGAGGACATATTCGGGGGAAACTGCGATGACTCCACAGCCCAGAGAGCAGCAGCATTTTGGTTAAGTTTGGTCTCATTTGGTTTGGTTTGCTTGGCTTTGGTTTCGTTGGCATCTCGGTGTCTTTGGGTCGCCAGACACTTCCAGTTCTCAGGCAGGAGTGGAGAAAGGGGAAGGGGAGTTGGCAAAGAGGAGAGCTGGTCCCCAACGGGAAGAGAGTTCCAGAGAGGGGACAGTATGGTCTTGCCCCTCTCCTCTCAGGAGCTCTGTTGACAACTGCCAAGTTGGACCTCAACCAGGAAGTTGGCGCTCCTCGTGGGCACGTCCCCCCTCCCTGTTTCCTTTGCTCAAACCTCATCCTCATCAGTTGGGCATTTTCTGGTACATGGCCTCTTGCTCAACACCACAGTGCTTCAGTGAAGTGTGCCTGTTCTGCTCCTTGTGAGACCTACTCACCCTGTGTAAGTCAACAGAAGTTTTCTCTCCCACTCTGAATTCGAATGTTGTCTCCTTCTTCGCAGCTGCTTCCTTTGAGTATTTCTTTCACTAGGAATCTAGGGTTTTCCAGAGTTTTTGTCTTTATTGCCCCCAAGACCCACCCCCATCCCCAGCCAGCCTATGTAATCCAGTGTCTTTCATTCTCTCCTGGAAGCTTAAGAAAGATGTCCAATGTGACTCCTGTTTGGGGCTTTGATCTTTGCAAGACTATTGTCAAGATAATAAATACTTATCTCCAAGGCCCGGTTGTTCCCAAGAACAAGAGACCTGGCATGTACCAAGAGACCTAACTCCTTGATGTCATGCTATTGGTTAACTAAAGCTGTTACCCACAGCCAACAGCTAAACAGAAGAGACACAGGTGGGCTTTGGGGTCCAGGGAGAGAGGAAAGTCGAGAGAGGAGAAGATGCTTTGCTTTAAGAATCTTATAATAATGGCTAGGGTGGCAGGCATTCTGGGGTTAAGAGCACCCCAGATGCAACAGGACAAATTGTAGAGTGGGATTATTGGCTGGGACATGGACATAATACCATAGAGGAGAGGTATGTGCCCGGCTCTAGTGCTGAGAAAGGCTTCTGGTAAATTAAAGGTCTCCTGTGACTTTTTTTTTTCCCCCGGAACTGAATACTCAAAGGAGGGCAGAATCTCCCAACTGGTGTTCAGTACTTTCAGCAACTTCATGTCTTTAGCTCCATGGCCTCCAACTTGTCCCATCTGGCCCCTGGTGTTTTTGTTAAGTCCCGAGACTTTCTCTGCTGCTTTGGTAGGTGTGGCCTGCTGACTGTGATGGAGGGTTGGAAGGAAGCAGTTGAAAACACAAAACCGAAGAAAACAGAACAGAAGAAGACTCATGGAATCCTGCCTTCTGTTTTGACTGAGAGCCCTTTCGTCTGCTGCTAAGTCTGAATCTGTGTCTGCTTTGAGTTGAGGCAGGGAGCATGCTTTCTTATCAGGAGAGACTCCTGCAGGGAGCTGCTTCTCTTCCTGGGCCTGCTTTACTGGGGCACTGGAAATACAGAAAAGACCAGTTTCATTTCTGCTCTTAAAATCAGCCAGGAGCAAAGGCTGTGTCCCTTGTCCTTCAGATCCTAGGAGACTCCTTGGAAGCAGGGACGTATGGCCATGGCAAAGGTTGGTGGACAAGAGCGATCCGGCACTGCTGACCTCTCTGGCCATGGCAGGGCACTCAACAGACTGGTGAGGAGTTGCCCAAGTGACTTCTCTAGCCAGGCAGCTCTGCTGGCCTCTGTGCTAAAGAAGAGGAGGACCTGCCTGAGCATCTGGGCACAGCCATGGATGGCTTCTTTCTTCTTCACTTAGGTGATAACTCCCTTCTCCCAGGACCTTGGAAATCGGTTCTGTCCCCCAGACCCTGGTGACCAGGCACTCTTTGAAGCTTTCCTACTAAGTGCACTGGTTCCCAGTAATGTTGGTCCAGACTCCAAGATTGCTCCAGCCTAGTGAGGTGGCTCTGTTGCAGCTCAGCATCAGTCCTCCTGTCAGGAACACATGCACAGAGAGCATGAGAAAATGTAATGATTCTGTTTCTCGCCTGCAGGGGTCGCGTCAGTAGTGCAAGGCTGACTCCTCATTGAGCCTGGAGTTTTGGCTGCATTGCTACTACTTATCTGGGAGGGATTGGGCTCTGGCTGACTGTGCTCCAATGTAGGATCCCTCTGAGGACTGGAGCCCCAGAGAGCATAAACAGAAAGCTGTAGAGGACTTTCAATCCACAACATATGTGCTCTGGCAAGAAGCCAAATGACCTAAGTCTATGTCATCTGAAATACTGTAACCAACACCTGCTTGGTCCCTGTGGCTGGTCTGTAGATGTTCCAGTAGTCTACACGTTTTGGGTAACTTTAGTTTGGGGTGTGTGAAAAGGACTTCTTTTTGTTGGGCAGACAATGTGACTCATGAGAGATAGATTTGACCTCATGACGCAGAATTAGTAAACACTTAAGTCTCCTGAGAAGAGGACAAGGAGGAGAGGATTTCAGAGCAGCTCAGGATGAGTCTGGCATGGGACAGAAGTTCAGTAAGTACAGTAGAGTGGACTTCAGGCAATGCAGTGGAGTTGGGTTGACTGAAGTGTACTTCAGTAAGTCAAATTCACAGGCAGTTTTTCCAGGCAGGGTAATTCAGTCAGAAGCCTAGAAGCCAAGTGGAATCAGGCATCTCCAGGAGGACTTTGGGCCAGAAGAGCCCAGTAAGCCAGCCAGCCAGACTTCACAAAGAGCTAGGTAGGGTGAATTTATTCTGTATTAAACCTCTGAGGCAGCAATCACCGATGGCGAGTCAGAGTCTCTTTTACGGTGGGTGATGGCCATTCTACAGGCAAGAGCCATCCTCAGGCAATCCTGACAGGTGAGACAGGGGAGCCCACAGCTCAGAGGCATGGAAATCCCAGCAGGCCCAGAGAGAGGAGAGGAGTGCAGCCCATCAGAGACTGAGAGCTACTACAGAAAGAGCCAACCCTGCTCAGGTGCCCCCTCTCTCCTCCAGGTCACTTTTGGCTACTGGGTGCGACCAGATAACACCCTACTTAAGGACACTGGCCTCCAGCAGAGCAACAGAACATGGCCATTGTTTTTCCAGAGGGAGGGCCGGTGTGGAAAGCAGCATTTTGACCAAATTAGCAGGACCTCCAAACACAGAACACAAATGTGAAGGAAACATTCAAACGAGGAACACACAAAGCTTTCTAAGGTTAATTTAGTTGGTTATTTGGGTGGTGGTGGGGTGAGGATGGGGTCCAGAGCTACGGGAACATGGCAGAATTGCCATGCTGGGTATACACAGCATCTCTTACACCTGCCTCCACTTGGAAAGCCCCACACCAAGAGCAAGGGTTGACAGACAGCACTTGTGCTGCTCCAAGATGGATATTACTTTGTTTGATTCCTATTGTTAGGTTTCTGTTGTTTGTAAATAGAGTGGTGTGATGGTTCCAGTGGAAGTGGGTGGCGTGTAAGCTCTGTGAGCTCTCAGTGTCCTTGGTGGTTGTCTACCTCTGGGTCACACTTCGGGGCCTTGGGGAAGACTTGGACCTGACTACATTAGGCCAGGCTCTAGGCTCCTGGCATAGCCTCAAATGAGACTGACCTGTGGACAGGAGGAAGGCTTT
>NW_021625433.1:0-1470 GCF_004785775.1 Grammomys surdaster
GAACTCTACACGAACACAGAGGAACCAGAAAAGAGCTTGAAGTTTGACGGCCTGTGGATTGTAAGTGTGTGTGTATGTGTGCTTACTTGGATGAAGTGTAGGAGAGTTGTGTTTGTATGTTTATTTTTTTAAAGGTTTAAAAAAATCTCTTTTAATTTTCTTAAAAGATATTTATTTATTTATTTTGTATGAATATTTTGTCTATGTATATTCCAGCATATCAGGTATATACTGCTCTGCTTACATGTAATATATGTATATATGTACATTATGTGTGTGCTTAGTGCTTATGAAGGTGTAATATCTCAAACAGGAACTGAAGTTATAGATGGTTGTGAGCCATCATGTTGGTACTGGGAACCCAACAAAAGCAACAAGCGCTTTTAAGCACTGAGAGAATGCTCCAGTCCATTTACCTGTGTGTTTCTTAATATATTAACAGAATAATATTCATACGAGGCTTTACATATGTCACACTGTACTCCCTGTAGTCAGGTGTGGAGCTGCCTTGATCCTCTTCACAGCTGGTCTTTTACCTGACGCTCCTGTTCTAAGACCTCATATAAAATTGTTGGAAATTTCCTGCCTCAGGGGAACTTTTCCTACAGAGATTACTCTTTCTTTATAGCTAGATTCCCCAGCATTTAATGATTTTCCCTATGCAGATATCCAAATATTACTGGGTGTTTAATACTCTATTTGCCATCTTGTTGACACTAATTTATATTCTGTGATTGTATTTAAATGGAAACAATGCTTCTGACACTTGTAGGACATGAATGAACCTTCCAGCTTTGTGAATGGAGCAGTTCCTTCAGGCTGCAGTGACCCTACTCTGAACCATCCTCCCTACATGCCACGTAAGGACCCTGGGCCCTTACATTTGTTACACAATGGCTAGAAGGAAGTTGAGCCCAGCATCCTGGGGGTATCCTGATCACAAAGGACACCTCTCCACCATTATTTTTGTTAAAAGGGACCTGAGACAAAAACATATTTTATCTAATGGGAGATATTTGACAATTTTTCCTTAATTTGTACAGAAATCACCTGACTCTGATAATGTCTCTGTGCTGTCATAACTTACAGAACTTCTCTTTGCACCAACATGTAAAACGTGGAGTCCATAGACTTTGCAATTATGCACGTCTATAGCTTAGCTCCATATACTATGTTTTTTCTGAGTTATGTGATCTTACAAAGACATTTTCCAATTAAGCTTTCTACACTGTAAGAGGCAGATCACCCTCTCCCCTCACAGAAATACGATAAGAAAATATGAAATAATTGTTCATTAAAACTTTTGGGACTGAAAAGAGGGATCAGCAGTTAAGAGTGAATATTACACTAACAGAGGACTCCAAACCACCACCTCCAGAGTTTAGAATGCCTTCTTCTGGTCTCAGTAGGCACACTCTCTCTGTCACACACACACACAAACACACTCGCACATACACACACACACACACA
>NW_021625434.1:0-1676 GCF_004785775.1 Grammomys surdaster
AGAGAGAGAGAGAGAGAGAGAGAGAGAGAGAGAGAGAGAGAGAAATCATTTAAAGACTCTTACATCAGCATCTGCCCTATAGAGAAAGTTCAATCTGTACTCTTCCCATACCTCTATTTTTGTTAATGAATTTGATGCTGAAAGTCAGTTACTGTGTTACTCAGGGAGGGCCATGATTCTCATGACCCTGGGAAGGAGACCTGGACCAAGACAGAGGGCCTTAATCTTTGTGAGCCCTAAAAAGCAGTCAAGATTTGAGAGTCAAGTCTGATACTCACTGACTTTCATAATTTTCCTCAGATATTGAAGCCAGAAACAGGGGCCTGAGCAGCAAGACCCTGTGCATGGAGAGTGAGCAGATCCTTCCAGATGGCTCCCGGGTGCGGCACTATGATGTGCACAGCCTGTATGGGTGGTCCCAAATCAGACCCACCTACGAGTGAGTGACCATTCTCTGGTTGATGGAATGTGTAGGAGGCAGTTTTGACTGGTTTATATTCCCTAATTTGTCCATATTATGGGCTTACTTTTCCATATTATGGGCTGAAAAGTAACATAATTATAAGTTTGTATAGGTTTGTGATAAAAATTGAGATATAAAATTAAAAAAAAAGTACCATCACACCTGTGGGATCCTGTGGGGTTAAGGACCCATTCATATGGGGACACTAGGGCATTAAACAATGTAGCAGGTGCAGTGGCAAAAGTATCTTAAGTTAGAAGAGACAAGGGGGGGGGTAAAACCTCCCTCTTTTATCTCAGAATTGTATAATTTTTTTAGATGTTTGCTATTTTATTTTTTCTTGTTTCATGATCATTCAGGACAATATGATAAAATAGTCAGTGCTTCTTTTATTGAATAACCCCATGTTTTGTGCTTAATGCATAATATTAATTATTTTAACGGATACTTGAAATTTCTATGTTTCCTACTTAAATATAGAAATCCAAGTATTGGATGAGTAATTTATAACTGTTTGGTGATAACCTCTGTGTTCATCACATGATGAGATTTTGTTGTTGTTGTTGTTTTTATTTTTTATTTTAAATTTTTTTTTCAAATGATGAAAAGTACGGAAAGAAGTCCTTGCCATTATTGTCCCTATCATCAGCAGAATCCTCCCAAATAAGATCTTCAAATTCCCTACAAGGATGTAGTAAGCATTTGCCACCATGCTTTAAGCACTAGGTTTTGGAGGAGAGGCTCTATTTCCTTCCTTTCCCAGGCTTTCTTCAATATACCTCATTGTGTCCCAACCAGAGCTATGCAGGAGGTGACAGGAGAGAGAGGGATCGTCATCTCCCGCTCCACATTCCCCTCTTCTGGACGCTGGGGAGGACACTGGCTGGGAGACAACACAGCTGCCTGGGACCAGCTGGGGAAATCCATCATTGGTGTGTGGGCTGTGCCCAGGGGCTTCTGCAGGCAGGGATGGGAGGAAGATCCTTGGTGAAGGTGGAGGAGGAGGCAGAGGATGTCCTGTTCTGACTCTGCTGCATCTCTCATTGCAGGCATGATGGAGTTCAGCCTCTTTGGCATATCCTATGTAAGTGTCCTTTACATGCTCCTCCTCCCTAGGAAGATGACAGAGTCTCCTAGAAAACACCAAGAGCTTACTTTGTTCCATGTTGTTTCAGACCGGGTCAGACATCTGTGGATTCTTTCAAGATGCTCA
>NW_021625435.1:0-1676 GCF_004785775.1 Grammomys surdaster
AGAGAGAGAGAGAGAGAGAGAGAGAGAGAGAGAGAGAGAGAGAGAAATAAATCATTTAAAGACTCTTATATCAGCATCTGCCCTATAGAGAAAGTTCAATCTGTACTCTTCCCACACCTCTATTTTCGTTAATGAATTTGATGTTGAAAGTCAATTACTGTGTTACTCAGGGAGGGCCATGATTCTCATGACCCTGGGAAGGAGACCTGGACCAGGACAGAGGGCAATAGTCTTAGTGTGCCCTAAAAAGCAGTCAAGATTTGAGAGTCAAGTCTGATACTCACTGACTTTCATAATTTTCCTCAGATATTGAAGCCAGAAACAGGGGCCTGAGCAGCAAGACCCTGTGCATGGAGAGTGAGCAGATCCTTCCAGATGGCTCCCGGGTGCGGCACTATGATGTGCACAGCCTGTATGGGTGGTCACAGATCAGACCCACCTACGAGTGAGTGACCATTCTCTGGTTGATGGAATGTGTAGGAGGCAGTTTTGACTGGTTTATATTCCCTAATTTGTCCTTAGTTTTCCATATTATGGGCTGAAACGTTGTATAAGTTGGTGATTAAAATTGAGATGTAAGATTAAAAAACAGGTACCATCACACTTGTGGTAACCTGTGGGGTTAAGGACCCATTCATATGGGGACACCAGGGCATTAGACAATGTAGCAGGTGCAGTGGCAAAAGTATCTTTAGTTAGAAGAGACAGGAAAGGGGGGGTGGTTAAAACCTACCTCCTTTATCTCAGAATTGTATAATCTTTTTAGATGTTTGCTATTTTATTTTTGCTTGTTTCTTAATCATTCTGGACAATACAATAAAATAGTCAGTGTTTCTTTTATTAAATAACTCCATGTTTTGTGTTTAATGTATAATATCAATTATTTTATGGGAAACTTGAAATTTCTATGCTTCCTCCTCAAATATAGAAATCCAAGTATTGGGTGAGTAACTTATAACTGTTTGGTGATAACCTTTGTGTTCATCACATTATGAGGTTTTATTGTTAGTTTGTTGTTGTTGTTGTTGTTTTTATTTTTTATTTTTTAATTTTTTTTGCAAATGATGAAAAGTACGGAAAGAAGTCCCTGCCATTATTGTCCCTATCACCAGCAGAGCCCTCCCAAATAAGTTCTCCAGCTTCCCTACAAGGATGTAGTAAACATTTGCCACCATACTTTAAGCGCAAGGTTTTGGAGGAGAGGCTCTATTTCCTTCCTTTCCCAGGCTTTCTTCAATATACCTCATTGTGTCCCAACCAGAGCTATGCAGGAGGTGACAGGAGAGAGAGGGATCGTCATCTCCCGCTCCACATTCCCCTCTTCTGGACGCTGGGGAGGACACTGGCTGGGAGACAACACAGCTGCCTGGGACCAGTTGGGAAAATCCATCATTGGTGTGTGGGCTGTGCCCAGGGGCTTCTGCAGGCAGGGATGGGAGGAAGATCCTTGGTGAAGGTGGAGGAGGAGGCAGAGGATGTCCTGTTCTGACTCTGCTGCATCTCTCATTGCAGGCATGATGGAGTTCAGCCTCTTTGGCATATCCTATGTAAGTGTCCTTTACATGCTCCTCCTCCCTAGGAAGATGACAGTGTCTCTGAGAAAAGACCAAGAACTTACATTGTTCCATATTGTTTCAGACCGGGTCAGACATCTGTGGATTCTTTCAAGATGCTCA
>NW_021625436.1:0-1379 GCF_004785775.1 Grammomys surdaster
GAACTCTACACGAACACAGAGGAACCAGAAAAGAGCTTGAAGTTTGATGGCCTGTGGATTGTAAGTGTGTGTGCATGTGTGCTTACTTGGATGAAGTGTAGGGGAGTTGTGTTTGTATGTTTATTTTTTTAAAGGTTTAAAAAATCTCTTTTAATTTTCTTAAAAGATATTTATTTATTTCTTTTGTATGAATATTTTGTCTATGTGTATGCCTGCATATAATGTATATACTATTCTGCTTACAAGTAATATATATATGTATGTACATTTGTGTGTGCTTAGTGCTTATGAAGGTGTAATATCTCAAACAGGAACTGAAGTTATAGATGGTTGTGAGCCATCATGTTGGTACTGGGAACCCAACAAAAGCAACAAGTGATTTTAAGCATCGAGAGATCTTTCCAGTCCATCTACCTGTGTTTCTTAATATATTAACAGAATAATATTCATCCGAGGCTTTACATATGTCACACTGCACTCCCTCTAATCAGGTGTGGAGCTGCCTTGATCCTCTCCACAGCTGGTCTTTTACTTGAAGCTCCTGTTCTCTGCCTCAGGAAAACTTTTCTTACAGAGATTACTCTTTATAGCTAGATTCCCCAGCCTTTGATGATTTTCCCTATGCAGATATCCAAAAGATTACTGGGTGTTTACTACTCTATTTGCTATCTTGTTGACACTAATTTATATTCTGTGATTGTATTTAAATGGAAACAATGCTTCTGACACTTGTAGGACATGAATGAACCTTCCAGCTTTGTGAATGGAGCAGTTCCTTCAGGCTGCAGCGACCCTACTCTGAACCATCCTCCCTACATGCCACGTAAGGACCTTGGGCCCTTACGTTTGTTACACAATGGCTAGAAGGAAGTTGAGCCCAGCATCCTGGGGGTATCCTGATCACAAAGGGCACCTCTCCACCATTATTTTTGATAAAATGGGCCTGAGATAAAAGCATATTATTTTATCTAATGGGAGATGTTTGAAAAATTTTTTTAACTTGTACAGAAATCACCTGACTCTGATGTCTCTGTGCTGTCATAACTTACAGAACTTCTCTTTGCACCAATATGTAAAACGTGGAGTCCATAAACTTTGCAATTATGCACGTCTATAGCTTAGCTCCATATACTATGTTTTTTCTGAGTTATGTGATCTTACAAAGACATTATCAAATTAAGCTTTCTACACTGTAAGAAGCAGATCACCATGTCCCCTCACAGAAATACGGTAAGAAAATATGAAGTAATTGTTCATTAAAACTTTTGGGACTGAAAAGAGGGATCAGCAGTTAAGAGTGAATATTAAACTACAGAGGACTCCAAACCACCACCTCCAGAGTTCACACACACACACACACACACACACACACACACACA
>NW_021625437.1:0-2857 GCF_004785775.1 Grammomys surdaster
TATATCTATATCTATATCTATATCTATATCTATATCTATATCTATATCTATATCTATATCTATATCTATATATATGTGTGTGTGTGTGTGTGTGTGTGTGTGTGTGCACCACATATGTACAGTGACCATGAATGACAGAAGAGGGCTTCAGATCCCCTAGATCTGGAGTTATACATGTTTCTGAATGCCATGTAGGTGCTAGGAATTGAATCAATCTTCTGCAAAACCAGGAAATATCCTTTATGGTCGAGCTATCATTACAACCCCTTCTCTTATTTTTTGGGACAGGATCTCTCATGGAAATTAGAGCTCACCAATTCAGCTAAACTGGCTGGACAACAAGCCCTAGAAATCCCGCTATCTTTGCCTCCTTAGCACTGGGAATACAACCATGTGCCACCAAGCCTAGCTTTTATATGGATGCTGGAGAGCTGACTTTGCTTTCTTATGCTTGCATGGTAAGCACTTTACTGACCAAGCCACCTCCCTAGCCTCTATGTGTATACTTTAAACACTGTCTGTTCCAATTTTTTTGTTTACTAAGCATTTTGTTAATCTCTTTTTATAACCCCTCTCTTTGCTATTGATACTTCTAAATGCTAAGTGATTCTTGGCTGTCTGGTTGTATTTATAAAAAGAGAGTCTACATCAGCAGCAGTCTGAAGTCTGCCTTGACATGTAACCAGTGGGTCCCAAACATTAGGAATGGAGTTTGGGTATCTCTACGTTTATAAAGTTTCTAGGTTATTTGAAGACACCATGCAGTTCTAACTAAAATAAGGAGCTGGAGTGGTTTCATTTGGTTTGACTTTGGCTTCAGAATCACTAAGAATCTCAGATAAGGAAAACAATGGGATTTGAATAAAGGCTACTATCCCAGAGAGGCTTGTCTTTAGGGAGGAAAGAAACTACTGCTGCCCTGGGTGTGTACACAACAGCAAGGCCAGCATGAGCTCACAGAATGGTGTTGAAGCTTAAGATGAGAGGAGAAACCCTACAGTAATTAAAAAAAAAAAAAAAAGTGGGCTGAGCAGAGACAGCTTCATCATTAGCCTTTTCCTCGGGGCTGTTGTTTCTACAGTTGCTTTCCACAGGATCAAGATACTGAGCTCATTTTCTTCATTCTGTCTTGCTGATTGGATGAACACTTTAGACCATTGCCATAGACATCCATTGATCTATGTGTGTTCTTTTATATTTGGGGGATCTGTGTGTACTGCTGTCATTCTTGAGGCACAAAACCACTGTCTTCCCAGCACACACACAAAGGAAACCTGGAAATTCAGCATTCATAACGGGAAATATATGCACCCTACCCTAAGAGCTGGGTGTGCAGCTTACGCTTGAACTGCCTACAACAAGGCCTTCCCAATGTCTCCATTACTTCTACATATTAACCAGAGTTTCAGAGCTTTCTGTATGACTATATTGTTCCCTTAGGCTGCAAAATTCCTCCCCCTGCTGTATCTCAAATGCTACAGGCCAGTATAGACAAGGGACTACAGTCTGGATTCCTATTGGTGTCAGATGAGGCCAGCTAACTTCAGAGGGGCTGCTCAGATTGGCTCAGAAATAATGGGTATGATTTCATTACCTCTTAGCACTGATGTTGTGGAAAAGAAACAGGCTAGTGGAACTTATCTCTAGGACAGACCACTGAAAGAAGGAGCTCACACATGGCAGTAGGTAGAGTATAGCTTTATTTGGATATATCTATATTTGTTAGGAAACCCTATGAATCCAGACTAGCAATTAAATAACATGAATCAGGCCTGCTTCTGCAGGATGAGTAGGAACAAATTAAAGTTTAGTATATACATACACTAATAGTTTTTCTTTTATTACATTATTTTATACTAAAATATTGTAATATATATGTAACATATATACATATATATAATTATTATTATATTACATGGTTTCCCTAAAAATAATCTCCCCCATGGGCTAAAATTGATTACTATATACCAATTAAATAGGTACCATGTCTCAGGAATATTTCTGAGCACTTAGGACACAATGAACAAACCAAAATATCTGCCCAGCCTGATGGCATTTGTGTTATAAAACCACACTATTCAGTGAAACAACAATGTGCAGCTGTTTTAAAAAGTCAGAAATAAAATACAGACTTTAGTCCCATTGAATTAGCCATACTTTAAGTCCTCAATAGCTGCATGCTATAAGGTAGACAAGAAGGAAAGGCAGACAAGGGCAGTAAGCAAATGAACCATGCTCAGGATTTTATTCAGAGACAGGTGTGGAGAGAGGGTCTCTGGTTTGAGAAGCTGAGCCCAATGTCAGACTGCAGATTAGAGTAGAAATGTGGCCAAAGGATGCTAGTATGAAGCGTATATAGTTTTTTGGAATATAGACAGCCATTTCTAAAGGTTTCCCATGAGTAGTGAATTAAGGAATGTTAGGTGATCCATAGACTTCTTCTGGCTGGGTATTATTGGGGTGAGGAGTGGATCAATAAGGCAGAGAAGGCAAGAATGGAGAGAAACCAGTTACTTATATTAAATTCTGAAAAACAAATTTCTGTCATTTGGGGTATTACTAAAGTGGAGAACTTTACAAAATGTTGGGGGCATATTTGAAACATGTACTATTACACTAATCAGTATAAATAAGCATAGATTTTATTCTATGAATACAGAAAGTAGATAGAACAGTCAAGAAATGGCTTATAATCCACAGAAGATTTTGCTTTCAGTTACTCACCTTGTTTTAAACTCTGAGCCTATTAAGTAAATTGTTCTTGGAAAATGGCAGCAACACAAACCATTATTCTCTTCCTTCTTTTCTTCCTTCCTTCCTTCCTTCCTTCCTTCCTTCCTTCCTTCCTTCCTTCCTT
>NW_021625438.1:0-2829 GCF_004785775.1 Grammomys surdaster
TATATCTATATCTATATCTATATCTATATCTATATCTATATCTATATATATGTGTGTGTGTGTGTGTGTGTGTGTGTGTGTGCACCACATATGTACAGTGACCATGAATGACAGAAGAGGGCTTCAGATCCCCTAGATCTGGAGTTATACATGTTTCTGAATGCCATGTAGGTGCTAGGAATTGAATCAATCTTCTGCAAAACCAGGAAATATCCTTTATGGTCGAGCTATCATTACAACCCCTTCTCTTATTTTTTGGGACAGGATCTCTCATGGAAATTAGAGCTCACCAATTCAGCTAAACTGGCTGGACAACAAGCCCTAGAAATCCCGCTATCTTTGCCTCCTTAGCACTGGGAATACAACCATGTGCCACCAAGCCTAGCTTTTATATGGATGCTGGAGAGCTGACTTTGCTTTCTTATGCTTGCATGGTAAGCACTTTACTGACCAAGCCACCTCCCTAGCCTCTATGTGTATACTTTAAACACTGTCTGTTCCAATTTTTTTGTTTACTAAGCATTTTGTTAATCTCTTTTTATAACCCCTCTCTTTGCTATTGATACTTCTAAATGCTAAGTGATTCTTGGCTGTCTGGTTGTATTTATAAAAAGAGAGTCTACATCAGCAGCAGTCTGAAGTCTGCCTTGACATGTAACCAGTGGGTCCCAAACATTAGGAATGGAGTTTGGGTATCTCTACGTTTATAAAGTTTCTAGGTTATTTGAAGACACCATGCAGTTCTAACTAAAATAAGGAGCTGGAGTGGTTTCATTTGGTTTGACTTTGGCTTCAGAATCACTAAGAATCTCAGATAAGGAAAACAATGGGATTTGAATAAAGGCTACTATCCCAGAGAGGCTTGTCTTTAGGGAGGAAAGAAACTACTGCTGCCCTGGGTGTGTACACAACAGCAAGGCCAGCATGAGCTCACAGAATGGTGTTGAAGCTTAAGATGAGAGGAGAAACCCTACAGTAATTAAAAAAAAAAAAAAAAGTGGGCTGAGCAGAGACAGCTTCATCATTAGCCTTTTCCTCGGGGCTGTTGTTTCTACAGTTGCTTTCCACAGGATCAAGATACTGAGCTCATTTTCTTCATTCTGTCTTGCTGATTGGATGAACACTTTAGACCATTGCCATAGACATCCATTGATCTATGTGTGTTCTTTTATATTTGGGGGATCTGTGTGTACTGCTGTCATTCTTGAGGCACAAAACCACTGTCTTCCCAGCACACACACAAAGGAAACCTGGAAATTCAGCATTCATAACGGGAAATATATGCACCCTACCCTAAGAGCTGGGTGTGCAGCTTACGCTTGAACTGCCTACAACAAGGCCTTCCCAATGTCTCCATTACTTCTACATATTAACCAGAGTTTCAGAGCTTTCTGTATGACTATATTGTTCCCTTAGGCTGCAAAATTCCTCCCCCTGCTGTATCTCAAATGCTACAGGCCAGTATAGACAAGGGACTACAGTCTGGATTCCTATTGGTGTCAGATGAGGCCAGCTAACTTCAGAGGGGCTGCTCAGATTGGCTCAGAAATAATGGGTATGATTTCATTACCTCTTAGCACTGATGTTGTGGAAAAGAAACAGGCTAGTGGAACTTATCTCTAGGACAGACCACTGAAAGAAGGAGCTCACACATGGCAGTAGGTAGAGTATAGCTTTATTTGGATATATCTATATTTGTTAGGAAACCCTATGAATCCAGACTAGCAATTAAATAACATGAATCAGGCCTGCTTCTGCAGGATGAGTAGGAACAAATTAAAGTTTAGTATATACATACACTAATAGTTTTTCTTTTATTACATTATTTTATACTAAAATATTGTAATATATATGTAACATATATACATATATATAATTATTATTATATTACATGGTTTCCCTAAAAATAATCTCCCCCATGGGCTAAAATTGATTACTATATACCAATTAAATAGGTACCATGTCTCAGGAATATTTCTGAGCACTTAGGACACAATGAACAAACCAAAATATCTGCCCAGCCTGATGGCATTTGTGTTATAAAACCACACTATTCAGTGAAACAACAATGTGCAGCTGTTTTAAAAAGTCAGAAATAAAATACAGACTTTAGTCCCATTGAATTAGCCATACTTTAAGTCCTCAATAGCTGCATGCTATAAGGTAGACAAGAAGGAAAGGCAGACAAGGGCAGTAAGCAAATGAACCATGCTCAGGATTTTATTCAGAGACAGGTGTGGAGAGAGGGTCTCTGGTTTGAGAAGCTGAGCCCAATGTCAGACTGCAGATTAGAGTAGAAATGTGGCCAAAGGATGCTAGTATGAAGCGTATATAGTTTTTTGGAATATAGACAGCCATTTCTAAAGGTTTCCCATGAGTAGTGAATTAAGGAATGTTAGGTGATCCATAGACTTCTTCTGGCTGGGTATTATTGGGGTGAGGAGTGGATCAATAAGGCAGAGAAGGCAAGAATGGAGAGAAACCAGTTACTTATATTAAATTCTGAAAAACAAATTTCTGTCATTTGGGGTATTACTAAAGTGGAGAACTTTACAAAATGTTGGGGGCATATTTGAAACATGTACTATTACACTAATCAGTATAAATAAGCATAGATTTTATTCTATGAATACAGAAAGTAGATAGAACAGTCAAGAAATGGCTTATAATCCACAGAAGATTTTGCTTTCAGTTACTCACCTTGTTTTAAACTCTGAGCCTATTAAGTAAATTGTTCTTGGAAAATGGCAGCAACACAAACCATTATTCTCTTCCTTCTTTTCTTCCTTCCTTCCTTCCTTCCTTCCTTCCTTCCTTCCTTCCTTCCTT
>NW_021625439.1:0-7222 GCF_004785775.1 Grammomys surdaster
TCCTGAACTGTGGCGTGTTCTCCTTTTCGGCGAGGCGGCGCGTCACAACTGGTGCCGAAACCCGGGACGAAGCCGAATGTCTCAGCGTTTTATCCAGCACCGAGGGACCCTGTTGGCTCAACAGAGGATTCAGAACTGACAGCACAAGAGGTCTAGACGCTTTTCTGCAAGGTATGGTGAATCCTGTCTATCTTGCTATTGCTATCCCCGTTTGGGCTGCGATAGTTTTAGTGCTCTGCTTTAGTCTTAATTGGCATATACAGGGGAAGGAGTGCACTTGCCCTCCGTGTATACAGGAACTGTAGATAAGAAGCTATGGGTAACCATCAAATGAAGCCGCTTCTCTCAGCAATGCAGGCGTTGCTGCACGAGTGTGGCTTAAAGGTTCCCGAGAAGGCATTGTGCAGTTTTTTGCAAGATGTTGATCAGGTAGCTCCCTGGTTTGTATCCACGGGGTCCCTGTCTAAGGGCTCCTGGGACAAACTTGGAGGTGATCTGATCAGCAAAATAGAAGGAGGAAAGTTAAGACCAGGCACGTGGCCTTTGTATAAAATGATTAGAGCCTGTATAGAGGATGCTAAGTGCCGAGACAAAGTAAGAGAGAGACAAAGAGCTTTAGCAGAGCATCAGGATAGCCTATCAGAAGCAGAAAAGGAAGAGAGCGCTAAGAATAGAAAGAAAGAAGAAAAAATTAAAAAAGAAGTAGCTACAAAAGTGGAACAGAAAAGGCCTAAGAAATTGTACCCAGTGTTAACTGAGTTTCGAAATCTAAGAATTAGTGACTCCACCTCTGAGGAGACGTCTTCGGGGGATGGAAAAGAGACATGTCTAAAGGTTTTCCCAAAGACATTTAATCTGCAGGGAAGACAGAGGGATAATTTTAATTCCCTGGGAGAGAAAGGGAGAAAAGGAGTAACGATGAGGGATAATTTTCCCTGGGAGAGAAACGTAGAAAAGGAGAAAAGGCCTTAAAAAGAAACTCTCTTTATCTGGTAAAGAATAAGAGAGAGAAAGGGTTTTAGAAAAACAGTTGCCCTCTCTCTGAGCTATGTCAACAAAAAAAGAGCTCTTAAATGTCCATATGTGTTGATTGTTTGCCTTTTGTTTCATTGTCTAAGTGTAAGTTCTATGTTGCATGACAAGAATGGTTATATATCCAACGATTGGGCTACTTTAACTTTGTTTTAAAGGCAGTCTTAATATATACAGGCTGATAAGCTATCTACACGTATAGCTAAGAGTTGAGCTGAGTTGAAAAAGCCTCTATATCCAGTTGAATAATTGCAAAGTTTAAAATTATATAAATATAAATCAGGAGAGCCTGGGTCCTCCAAGTGGGAACAGGATTTAGATAGAAAAATAGTCCGCTTTGAGGCAGAAGGATACCATTCACGTGGGCGGCTGCCTCCGCAGAATAGAGAACAGTAAAAGCTGCTCTCCCCAATAAAAATTAATAGATACTGGAGCTGATGTAACAATTATTAGAAAACAAGAGTGCCTTTAACTTGGCGTTTATCTGATCCCTTATTCAACTAAAAGGAGTTGCTTATTCAGTTAAACCAAAAACAAAGTTCAAATTTAAGATTTATAAAATTAATGAAACATTACAGCCTGTCTTGCCTACGTCAGTTACCATTCTAGCAAATAAAATAATAAAATAATTTTACTATTATAAAATTAATTATAAACTTATAATATTAATATAAATTGATATTAATATAAAATTATATTATTAATTATAAAATTATAGATTTAAAAGATTGTTTTTATTGTTCCTTTACATCCTGGTAAAAGTGATGAGACTTAAATCCAATGAATTTATTAGTGATTCTTGAGAGCCCATGAAACAATACCATTAAAGGGCTGACTCAAAGAATAATTAATAGTCTTATATAAGAATTTGTTATTGCTTGAAGTGAAAGAGAAAGAATGGAGCTTGTTTGTGGACAGAAGAGTGAGAACATCCATCATCAAGTCATCAGTGGTTATTTAGCACAACAGAGGAGCTGCCTTTTAGGTTTTTCTCAAAGAAAAATTAGTATAGTACTCTTCGTGTTTGGCATACTTACTCTTTAGGCACTCAAGATAAAAGAGGTGGTGAATTTAAAATGATTTAGCAGGATTTAGCAGCTACCCATGGGGCTAGGGGGAAAATAAAGTGATTAAGAAAAAACTTTTCAAAGACAACTGTGAGTTAGGTACTATGACAGCCCAGGGAGAGAGAGAGAAGTCAGTAGTAGTGTAGAAAGGAGACTCAACTGGATGTGTTAAAAAATGAGTGTCAGCTTGCTTCACAAGATGTTCTACAGTATGAGACAGTCCCTGAGAGTTGTGGACATCATAGTGTGGCCTAGTATACTGTTTCTAGAGAAAACATAGCAAATGTACATTTTTAAAACTTCATAATACAAATATAAGTAGCTCTCAAAATTTATTTTTCCCATTATATATTAAACTAATTGCTCCCTATGTGAAAAAGAAAGTCTTGCCTTTCTTTCTTATGTGCAAGGTCCTGGGACTTGATCCCTGCACCACAAGGAGATCAAGAAGAGCTAAGGCTTTTAGACTGTTGCGGGTATCCTAGACTTTCATCTAATACAAGCTCAAAAAATTACAAACTACAACTTTTGTCTAGGGAGAGCTAGCTAGTCAGTAAGGGTGACCAATAAATCTCTCAGTGTATTTTATTCATTTTGTACGCCCTTACTACATCTCAAACAGATTGTGACACAAAAAATTCCAATAAGAATGGATAATAAGGGCTACAAGTGAAAAGGGAGGCCTCAGTTTCTCCAGCTTATCTTGAAGCTTTGCAGGCTCCTCCGCCTTTTCAGCCTGCCAATGTCATCATAAGGTACTTTCCTCTGAAAAGCTAAGTGCTGCCAAAGAGTTGTTGGCTGAACAGATAAGGACACTAGCATGCTAGCTTGGCTCATAGTGAGCGGGGCAGTGGTACTTTGCTGCCCCCGACTTCTGAGTGGCAGGGGTCCTAGTAAGACAGTGCAGAGAAGTAAACTAGAGTAGTAAGCTTGTCTCTCTGGTAGAACTTCTGTCCTAAAGCTAAGAGTAGAAGCAGGAAACATCCATCGCCTGTGGCATGGAGCATAGACTTGCCACAGAACTGAAGCCATAGGGAAGGACGCCTTGAGATAATCCAGAGACTGTTAGTGTTGTGTGCTTCCTGATGACCCTACCTGGTAAGATGTCTGTCATCAGCTCTGTCAGTTTCCACTACTAACTCTGAGCCTGCAGCCCCACTTCCACTGGGTTGGGGACAGGCCTAGGATACCAGCTAGTAGCACCTGTGCACAAGGACTACATCTGAAAACAGTGAGAGAAAGTCAGGGGCTAAGTGTGGCTGACAGGAAGCCTGCCAGCCTTGTGTGTGTTGGAAGTGGGGCACATCTAAGCTGGAGATGGCTGACAGCGGCCTGTAGTTCTCTAGAGGGGAGGAAAATGGTTACATTCACAAGTTTACATCTGCAGATATCCTTAAATCAGGGAAAAGGAGGTTGCTGCATGATCTGCGTGCTATTAATCAAATGCAGATCATGGGCTCAGTACAGTGAGGGTTGCTGCTTTTATCATCTTTGCCAGCCTCCTGGCCTATAATAATAGATATTATTAAGGTTTGTTTTTTCTCCATCCACTTGTGTACCAAAGATAGTAAAAAGTTTACATTCACCATTCCATCATGTAATCATGAAGGACCTACCTCTGGCTACAGGACTGACTTCGTGGATTACACCAGTGATGGATCAAATGTATCAAAACATGTTGAATGTGGGCTCAAAGGAGCGGTATGCTGTTTAATCACATGCCACTTTTGTGCTAAATCTGAGCCAGCAGGAAAAGGGCATTTCTCTAGCATTAATTCAGAAAGATGTATTTTTCTTTTATTTGAAAAGAAAGGCTTAGTCCCAGCTGTAAGGCAACATTTTCTCTTAAGGGACTACTCTGTTGCTGGGGAGTGACCTCTCCTAGACTGATGCTTTTCTCCTTGACAGCTACATTTCCATTAAATTTTACACTCTCCTTTACTACAAAAGGCCCAGCTCAAACGAATTGACTATGATAAGGGCACGGAATTGTGGAACGTGCTCATTGCATGATAAAAATGTATCTAGAAAAACAAAAGGGGGAATGGGACCTTGGATCTCCAAGATCCCGAATATCTTTAGTCTTATTTACTCTTAATTTTTAAAATTTGGATGTGCATGGCCGAAACGCGGCTGATAGGCACGGACAATGGCCACAACCCCCACAGGAGCAGGCAAGTGGAAGGACGTCTTGACCAGACAATGGAAAGGCCCGGATCCTATTTTAATAGGATCCAGGGGAGCGGTTTGTGTTTTTCCACAGGAAGAAGACAATCCATTTTGGCTACCAGAGCGACTAACGTGAAGACTCGTGATGACTGAAGATGACACCCCGAAGAATTCATCTGCAGACACTTCCAGTCCTAATTTGGATCCTCCAGATCTGGGTTCCTAGTATATGGGGAGAACAACGATGGGCTATATTATCTGCTTTTCCTAAACCCATACCTGTTAGACATGATGCCATGGTGTTTACTAATAAAACCATGGGGCTGCCTTATCTTCCCTATGATAAAACGCATGCCCCCCTGGGAGAAAATCGTTCCTTGCCGGAATGGGGTTCTCTCTGTTTCCAGATTACTGAGACAAGAAACTGTATAACTCTCTCGAAGAGAACCTTGGGGTGGTTTTATGAAAAGAGAAGCTGGGTTAAATTAACAACCAAAAAGAATAATAATGAAAAGGACAATAGTTGTGTCAAAGAGTTCTCACAGTCCTTTTTACAACCAGCCATTTGGATAGATAGAACATTTTTATCACCCAAACTTATTGATAGAAAACATCCTCGTTAACCTAAGGTCTCTCCCTTTTGTAGTCTAGAAGATGAGAGAGTTGTTCTGCTTTGGTCTGATTGTCAATCCAGAGTAACACGATGGGCAGATACCAATGAAACTTTTTCCTTTTCACCCAATATGCTGGGAGATCTTGGAGCTGACGCGATAATGAGAAAAGGTCCTTTTCTACAGAGCATTAGTATAAATCCTTTTCACAAATGGCTACTCTGTAGAGTTAATGGCAGTTGTACCGACCTCAACCCGCTAGCCTTTCTCCAGAGTGGAGAGGCAGGAAGAACATCCTTTACAGGAGTTATTAATGAAACTATGGTGAAACAGAGCTCAGATCCGATCCCTCAGTTGACAAATCCTATTCAGTTAATTACTGGAGTTAACAAGATCATTGTAAATCAAACGGTATTTTCACCTACTCCAGTGTGTGTCTTTCCACCTTTCTTGTTTATTCTTTCAAACTCCTCATTTGAAAAATGCACTAATGATTCATGCATGATGTCTCAGTGTTGGGCGGTTGGACAAGCTAAACGTGCCATGGTTGCCAGAGTGCCACGATGGGTTCCTGTTTCTGTTGAAACACCCTCTATTCTATCATTATTCAGACAAAAAAGAGACTTTGGCATAACTGCAGCCATAATGACGGCGATATCAGTTAGTGCCATTGCAGCTATAGCTGCTGGGATTGCTATGACAACCAAAGTTCAAACAGCAACAGCCTTAAATCAGCTGTCCGCTACAGTGACAGAGGCACTCTACGAGTGCTGAATTAAAAGGCAGATTGATGATTGTTAATCAGCACCTAGATTTGGTAAAAGAAAGATTAAACATTCTTTTTCAATTGGCACAATTGAGATGTGAAAGAAAACCGGGAACACTTTGTATTACTACTGTTCAATATGAAAACTTTACTCGAACAGCTAATTTATCCAGACAATTGTCTCATTACCTAACAGGAGAATGGTCAGAAGGATTTGGTGAACTCCTTGAGAAGTTGCGAGTAGCGGTGATGGCCATCAACTCAACACGCATGGACCTGTCGCTGACTGAAAGACCTTCTTCCTGGATTTCTTCAGCCTTCCCCTTCTTTAAGGAGTGGGTGGGAGTAGGCCTGTTTGGTACAACCCTGTGTTGCAGATTAGTGTTCATACTCTGGTTGGTTTACAAGCTCAGAGATCAACAGAAACGTGACAAAGCCGTGATTACCCAAGCACTTGTGGCCTTAGAACAAGGTTCATCTCCCGAAATCTGGTTATTTATGTTAAAGAAATAGCGAGCAAACAGATCCATCAGCCGCTGCACCCCAAGGGCTCAGCCCATTACACTGGGTCGATGAGGAGTTTTAGCCTGACTGGTCTTGTCTGTGTAGCTCTGGTACCTGAATTTTGAGACAAACAGCCCTTGCACCCCTAGGAGATGACTCCATTGCACAGGGATGGGTGTTTGCATCTCTTTCGATTTCCCTAGCCTTTGCACCCAGAGGACTTGTTTCCATTGCACCCGGTAAGGTAGGGGAGACTGTATCAAACTATTAGTCCTTGATCGCTTATTCCCCCATGATGGAAATTGCTTGATCGGGCTTGAGTTTGAGTCATATTGGTACTGTACCAGACAGACCAAGAGCAACTCCATCTTTTCGACTCCAGGCCAGCTGCCATTGGTCCCAATGACGGGAATAGGTTGATGCCATATGCCAGAGGGACACCACGAGCTGTGAGTTTACCCCATGACAGGCATTACAAGTGGCCACAACCTGGGTGCACATTCTTGCTGACAAGAATGCCAGGTGTGGGTACAACCCTCGTAGCCTAAGATAAGGAGCTCACCATTCTTTGGTGCTGGCTATGGAAGAACGTCAACTAGCCTAAGACACGGGAAATGGCCAGTGCCTGTGATTCTCATTTAAAACAAAAAGGGGGAGACATTGATGTAGAGAGCCGTGGAAGGCAGAGACAGCGCTGACAATCCGATGCTCTCACAAGTTCTATAATTTATTGCCTTTGTGTAAGGGGAAAGCACAGAAAGTCACAGCCCATCCCGGGGCATATAGGATTTTATGGGCAATTAACCAACCAGATATGTACACGTCGCTCCAGGGGGTATTTAACCAGGAACCCTGAGTGATAGTCCTCCACACTTCCCAGAGCTCGGGTTCCCATTGCATGGGACATAAGTGTGGAGGGTCTCACAACTGTTTTAACTGCCTTAGACGCCTTACTGGTAGAACGGTGGGCTTGATGGGCGAAATAACAGTTGGAAATTTGTTGTAACAATAAAATAAAGAAGGGGGAGATGTCGGGAGCCGCATTCGCCATTGCAAAATGGCGCCGGCTCCTT
>NW_021625440.1:0-11928 GCF_004785775.1 Grammomys surdaster
TTTCAGTTTTGGGAGGTGATAAGCGATGAGCATGGCATCGACCCCACAGGCAGTTACCATGGCGACAGTGACTTGCAGCTGGAGAGAATCAATGTGTACTACAATGAAGCTGCTGGTAAGGGTTTGGATGTCAGTCTTGCTTTCCATACTGTGGCAGAGGAAGCCGCCTACCAGCATGCAGACAAGGAAATGCTTTTTTGCATACTCATGTAAAATGCCAGCTGCAACAACAACAACAACAACAAAAAGCACTTCATAATTCCTGAAGACTTCTGCATGCTTTGTGTCTCCATTTTCTTTTTCCTCCTTTGTCTCAGTGCTGGAATTTCTGTAATGAATTCTTTGCTACATCCATCTCCTTTCCCAAACCCAGTTGTAAGTTAGCTCTTGTCCCCACAGGCAACAAATATGTACCTCGGGCCATCCTAGTGGACCTGGAGCCAGGCACCAATGGACTCAGTGAGGTCGGGACCATTCGGCCAGATCTTCAGGCCAGACAACTTTGTGTTCGGTATGTTGTCACCCTCCATGAGAGCTGGCCAGATGACTCACTCCCTTCCTAGCAGCTGTGAGTTTTACAGTTCTGTGTGCAGCACCCAGCCGAGCCTGTGTCCCACAGATCACGAGTCCTGGCCTAACCTATGCAGCTGACAAGATCATGTCTGTGGTCACTCTTGACAGCTCAGAGGAGAGTGTGGGCCTGTAGAGGCTGTGCAAGGCCTCTGTGAGGAGCAGCCTCTGGGGGGAGGGGTAGAAAGGATGAAAGCCTTCAAAGAGGGCATCCCAGGCTGCAGGGGATTTCAAAGGACTGCTGATGCCAGGTAACCACTTCAGTGACCAAGGTGTAGCCCAAATGCTTAGAGCTGTCTTCCCTGCCTCTTTTAATTATACCTAATTCAGAGTATTTGCAGAATGCTCTCTGTGCTTACTTCCCTAAGCAGCTCCTTCCTCTCAAGTTGATTCTTTGTTTGAGACAGTCTCATATATTCTAGGATGACCCTCTTGCCTCTAAGTACCAGCCTTATGGGGCATGCGCCACCACATTCAGCTCCTCGGCGTGATTTTAGACTTTTTCCCCCTCCCCTAAGTTTTGCAAAGGTGATTTTAATTTTTACACTGATATCTAAAACAAAAACAGTTGAAGACAGTAATGAAGTGCCATACCACACCAGACATATGCACACATTGTATGATGCTTAAAACTGTCCTAAGCATTTTCATCTCAAACATTTCCATGAGGTAAAATATCAGAATCCTCTCGGCTTCCTGACATGTACAGAACATTGTTGTTTCTATAGCAACAGCACAGCAGGGCTTTTACTCCCTTCTGCTGTAGCTTAGCAACTGCAATCAACATTTCCCCAACACTCTGGATCTCAGCCTTTTTGAGGGTCATTAAGCTATGGAAATTTTACCTTTGGAAATAAAAGTATACCTTAAAGATTATCCAAGGTATCCCAAGAATAGTCCTACCTTGCCCTTCATAATCTGAATGACACAAGCTGGGATTCCTATGTGTGTCTCTTGTGTTCTCTTTCTTCTGACAGGCTGGAGCAGCACAGGAAATACCTTGGCAAAAGGCCACTATACAGAGGGCACTGACAGTGGAATCAACTTAGGCATCATACAGTCTCCTACAGTGTCAGCCATCAACATCAAACCCTATAATGCCACCCTTTCTGGGTACCAGCTGGCGGAGAACACAGGTGAAACTTATTGCATCAACAAGGCCCTGTATGCTATCTGTCTTCTTCCAAACACTGAAGCTGACCACACCCATATATAATGACCTCACCTACCTGGTGTCAGTCACCATAAGTGGGGTGACCACCTGCCTGCACTCCTCAGACCAGCAGAATACAGATCTCAGCAAATGGCTATGGATATGGTGCTCTTCCTGTACCTTTGACCAGCAGCGCAGTCAGCTGTTCTTCGTCTGGAAAAGCTGATGCTCCCCAGCAGAAGTCATGCTCTCCCTGTGATGCCGATTCTAACAGTAAAATAAGTGGGTGAGGGAGTTTAGACACCAGTACAGCTTTTGCTGAGGCACTGGCATAATGAATCCATCTTGTAACTGATGTGGTCAGAGCTGTCCAATGACAGTCCTTCCAATAGAGGCCATCAAAGGAGTGATAACATCTTTGGGATGTTCCAAGTCTAGGGAATCCCTGGCGTAGAAGGGATTCAAAGCCCTGTTCTGGAAGGGGCTGAAATATTTAGTTCAGAAATACCAGGGTCTGGAAGTACACATGAAAAATAGGTATGGTCTACATGGTGTTACACCTGTCCACAGATCAAAAGGACTTCCTAATTAGTGTTTTTATAGCAATGCAGTTAGACCTGCCGGCTGGTTCCCTTGGCCCTCATCATTCTAGAACAAGGTGACAACCTTAACAAATCCAGTGGCCAGAAAGCTCATGTATCCAGCTAGCTGAGTTCCTTTGGAAGAAATTCCATGTAGTGACAAGTTAGAACAACAACAACAACAACAAAAACCAAACCAACAACAACAAAGCAAAATCCAACCTGGTTCGTGTACTTCCCATGTTCTCATATGGGTCTCATGTGATGCTCTCTGGTTCTTCTTTCACATTCCCTGGGTTGAGCCTTTTGCTGTCTAAAGCCATCATCTGCTATCTAGTACAGGCTTTCAGCTTTCTTATCTTCCTTGGTTCCATCTTTAGTACCTTCTTGGGCATCCTAGGCTCTGGACCATTCTCAACATCTCCTGTCAAGTCTCCCATTCCACATTATGGACGAAGTCAAGCTGAACATCCCTCTATAACCATAGATTCCCTGCCTGTAGATTGACCCAACCTCGAGTAGAAACTATTTGGATGAAAAGTTGTATCTGTAGGGAGCATGCACAGATATTTTTCTTGTTACTCTCTGTAAGTGCTACAGTATAAACAGGTATTCACATGACATTTACACTGCTTAGGAACAGTGACTCATCTAGAGATGATTTAAAGTACACAAAGGAGTGTGGAAGGTTCTAGGTACATAGGAACTGCTTTATAGAAAGGATACATATCTACTGGTTTATATAACCCTTTCCCATGGTACTGAAGAAAAACTGCTAATTCTCTATTCCTGTGTAATATGTCACTGCAAAATGAGTGGCTGAAAGTGACCATAGTTGATTTACAGACTCCAGGGAGCAGAAACTCAGCAGTGAAGATGAGTCCTTCCCTGAGGAACACACAAAATGAACTCGCCCATTCTACACTGTCATCTCAAACTGAGGCTCATTTTACACACTTCATCTGAAGGCCTTCTCGTCTCTGTGACTATTGACTAAAGGCTGCTCTCTCTATATGGAAGCTGCCTGGCCATTCCCCATGACATAGTAGCTCTACCTTTAAAGCCAACAGGAGAACATCCTGTGCCTGATGGTCCAAGCCAAGCTGCACTTCTTTCACCATGTACAAACAGTCTTGTTTTAGGAGCCATTAGAGATAGCCAGGAATCCTTAAGGTCAACTGATGTGAAACCTAACTGCCTATAAAACCCATCTGAGTAGTACCTAGATTAGCATTTGGACAGCTGGAGAGGGGTCATCTTAGAATCTGCCTAATGCACATGGGCTGAGGTAGATTAGAAACAGCATGATCTTTGGACCCAAATAAACCAGATAAAGCTTATCACAGGGTAAATAATTTAGCTCATTCATTAGTAAGCACTATGCTTGTTTTGCTAAATGGCAAAACTGACCTGGCTAATAAACTTTAGAGAGTTCACATAGGTTCATTATGTGTGTATATGTAAATAAGCCACAAAGTATCGGTAGCATTATATTAGTAGCAACATTTGGGGCTATAAAACACTATTAATTCTTGGTATCTAAGGGGCTTGGTCCCAAGATGCCTGTGGATGCCAATAATATGGTCAAAGATTTGCATATAATCTACACACTTCCTCCTGCTTGCTGTGTATTGTCTCTAGATTACTGACAAACCCTGATATGATGTCAAAGCTATGCAAATAGGTGTTTAGCATGACAAGAAAACTGTTTGCATATGCTCAGTACTGACACATCTTTCTTTTAATTTTGGATATATTTTATCCATGATTGGCTGATTTTATGAATGTGTCCTATGTAGACATAGGAGCTAAATATAGAAAAAAACCCCTGTAAACTTCATCTTATATCTGACATATGAAGACAGTGCTTAGGACTGCTTTGTCCAGATGACAATGGGGCATCTATAGTGACAGATGCAAAGGATCACCCCTGCCAACTAATCAAGCATTTCTGTGATTTATCTGTGATTAAAAGGGACCATAAGAACCAGGAATGATTTGGGGTTTCTCTGAAGATTCCAGCTTCACAGTCAGGGAGGCCTCTGGACAGGTTTTTTTTTTTTTTTTTTTTTTTTTTTTTTTTTTTTTTTTTTTTTTTTAAACTTCTGAAGTGCTCTTGGCCTAATAAACACCGTTGAAAAATTTACTTCAACATTCCTTTTTAGCTAACGGGGATCCCTTGGTGTTTTGAAAGCACTTTCCCTGGATGTTCCTTGGCTTCAGCTTCCTGTGCAGACTACTCTCACAAAAGCAGCATAGACCATGGTAGGAACAAGGTAGGAGGGACTGTTTCTGAATCAGAGGCTGGAGTACAGCAGTTTGGCTGGGAAAGGCCCACATGGAAGAGCACACAGGGCAGTCATTTCTGAGCCAGGCTCTCTCTCTCATGTTGGCAAATATTTGCTGCAAAACTCTCCCCTGCATGATTTCAGCAACGGCAAAATTAGTCTCTGTTCAAATAACTGGCTTCCTTCCCTTCAGAAGAGAAGAAAATATTGATGTCAACCTCCCCAACTTGTTATTTGCCTTGAAAGTGAAAATGAACATATCTTGGGCTCTGGAACACTCTGGAAAAACTGAATAGTGTTCTTTCTATCTAGCTTGGCCCTGTGGAGGGTGGCCTCACCCAAATTCCTTGGCAAAAAGATTTTGGTGGGATGTAAAAGCCAGTGTTCTGTGATTAGGTAATAGGGGAGACAAGGCAATGCAAACAAGGTCTCGTGGGTTCTGGGTACCTCACAGAGCTGATCACTCTACTGCGCTGTGTGGTGCAAGGGATTCCCTGGGGACCTACAGACTTGTATAGTGAGGAACATTCAAAACATACCTCAGCTTGCTGCTTACGATTGCCACTGTTTTGTCACAACTACAGGCCATAGGTTCTTCTCATGGATCAAGAGTATGAATGGTGTCTTAGGTAGGGTTTTACTGCTGGGAACAGACACCATGACCAAGACAATTCTTAAAAGGACACCATTTAATTGGAGCTGGCTTACAGGGTCATAGGTTCAGTCTATTATCATCAAGGCAGGAACATGGCAGCATCCAGGCAGGCATGGTGCAGGAGGAGCTGAGAGTTCAACATCTGAAGGCTGCTAGCAGAATACTGACTTCCAGGCAGCTAGGATGAGGGTCTTAGAGCTCACGACCACAGTGACACACCTACTCCAACAAGGCCACACCTACTCTAACAAGGCCATACCACCTAATAGTGTCACTCCCTGGACAGAGCATATTCAAACCATCACAGATGGTAAGGGGAGGATGTGCACACAAAAGCGTGGGGAGCAGAAGATGGAAAGGATTCATTTAACTAGACCAGTGGTTCTCAACCTGCCTAATACTGCAACCCTTTAATACAGGTCCTCAGGTTATGGTAACCCCCAACCATATGATTTTTTTGTTGTTGTTCCTTCATAACTATAATTTTGCTACTGTTATGAATCATAAAATAAATACCAGGTATGCAGGATATCTGATATTCAAGCCTATGAAAGGGTCATTCAACCCTCCAAGGGGTTGTGACCTGTAGGTTGAGAACTAATGAACTAGAAAATCCCATGGAAAGTGTCAGTCAGCTTTCTGTCACCATGACAAAATACCCTGAATGAAAAAAACCATGTTGTAAAGAGGAAGGCTCCACTTGGCTCACAGTTTCAGTGGCTTGGTTCATGACTGGTTGATTCAGTGCTTTGTGGGCCTGTGCTAGATGTGTACACTAGGGTGGAAACTGATGGTGAAGGAAGGTGTTGTGTGAATGGAGGCTATGAATGGAAAGAGAAAGAAAAGGTGGGACTAGAGTCCCAGTATCCCCCTCTAGGGCACTCTCTCAGTTACTTACTGGACTGACATGAGTTGACTGTGATTTATAAAGGAAGATATGAGACAGAGTGAACACACATTAAACCTTTGGCAGCCAGGAGCCCAAATAAACCCTCCCCATCTTGCTTTGTCAGATATTTTGACACTGTGGCAAGAATAATAAGAAATGCAAGCTCCTTGAGTAGGAGAGGGAGAGAAGAGGGCAGACAGATGGAAAAGGGAGTGTAGGATATGACCATACCAGCTGTAGCAGCTCAGATTTTTGGAACAAACATTGTTATGTGGCAGGTGATATTCTAAGTGTTGTCACACATTAGTCTGTTCAGTCTTTGTAACAGCCCCAGGGAGGTACAATTGTCCCTCAGTGTTCATGGAAATAGCCCAGATCCTTAGATGCTTCAAGTCTTTTATACAAAACCGTATAGAATCTGCATAGCCTATGCACAGCCTCCTATGGACTATACATTATTTCTAGATTACTAACAACACCTGGCATTGTGCATGCCATGCTGTGTTTACTGTGCATGTCACATTGTACTGTTCGGACAACAACAGCAGTCAGAAGCATTTATTGCAAACATTTTAAACTCCTTAAGTATGGTTAGGTGAGTGAACATATGCAGAGGGGTCCCACTTGACAGATGAGGAAGTGGGTAAGAAGAGGTTAGGTGTTTGGGAGTTGTACCCACTCATTCAGCCTCTGTGGCCTGTGCTCTTAGGGAATGGGGTAGGGAGTTTATTCTTCCTCTCACACAAAAGTCTTGGCTGTATGAACCGATCCAACCAGAGGATGTGGTACGGTCCAGGTGATGGGGAGAATCACAGCAGCAGGGGTAGGGATTACATATGTCTGAAACTTTGTGATATTGTACTTAAGGAATAAGAAGAGGGTATTTGTTGTTGTTGTTGTTTTAAGATTTATTTATTTTTATGTAAGTATGCTCTTGCTGTCTTCTGACACGCCAGTAGAGGGCATCAGATCCCATTACAGATGGTTGTGAGCTACCATGTGGTTGCTGGGACTTGAATTCAGGACCGCTGGAAGAGTAGTCAGTGCTCTTAACTGCTGAGCCATCTCCCCAGCCCCTTAGTATTTGTTCTTAATTACAAAGGCAAAAACATTAAAATTATGTTCAAAAGGGAAACTTGTCTGAACAAGTGGAGGAAAAGGAGGATATTACCATCAAATATCCACATTGAAGCACACACATCTAGAGATGACGGGATACACTAGACCTCTTAATACTTTCTAAATCTGAAAATAAAAGTATTTTGTGTGTGTGTATGTGCTCACGTGGCCAAGTACACTCACACGCATGTAGAAAATCAAAGGAGAACATTTTGTGAAGTCAGTTCTCTCCATCTTCCTTTACGGGTGATCCAGGGAATGAACTCAGTGGCCAGGTTTGTAGGTAAACATCTTTACTTGCTGAGCCTTCATGCCATCTCTAAATGTTTAAATTTTATAACTAAGAAATATGTACATAACACACATGTATGTATGGGGTTAGAGCTCCACATGAGTTCAAGAGGCCAGGAGGTGCCTCTCATCTTCAATGGCGATTGGCACTTGTGGAAAGGGACTGACACATCCTTGGAGGTGCTTGAAAACTATCACTATGGGCTGGAGAGATGGCTCAGTGGTTAAGAGCACTGACTGCTCTTCCAGAGGTCCTGAGTTCAAATCCCAGCAACCACATGGTGGCTCACAACCATCTGTAATGAGATCTGATGCCCTCTTCTGGTATGTCTGAAGACAGCTACAGTGTATTCATATATAATAAATAAATAAATCTTTAAAAAAAAAAAGAAAAAGAAAACTATCACTACACACTTTACTCTGTTGTTATCAGATGCAAAATGAATACATTTGGTGGGATTAATGCCAAAACTAATATTTTCAAAATTTTAGGACCCTTGTAAGTAGACTGACAAATCTGTCTCAGGAATGTCTGTCACCTATAGAAGGAACATCCATCATGGTTGCAACTAACACAAGATGTGCCCACAGAATGTGGTTCACCAAAGCTTTCTCATGAGGACCCTTCCTGGTGGAGGCTGGTAAAGGCAAAGTGAGAAACTGGGCAGAGTGAGAGACCTGAGTCCATGAGCAGCCGTCCATCCTCTAGTCTAAATTTTGTCATCACTACTCTGCAAAGCCTTCAGGGCACCGATGCTGTTGGTAACAGCAGTTCTAAAGCAGGAAATGGCCTACGGTTGGAGGACATTGTTGTTCTTTGACATCCATCACATGTCCAATAGCCAGCAGAACTGCTCCCTTTGGACAAGAAAGACAGATAAGAGGATGGAGGGGCTAATTTTTCACCCCTAAAACCAATTCAGAGAATGTTCTAGAGCAGGGGTAGGGGCTGTTACTTGGCTCATCTCCTCCTGTCATGCACCTGAGCTCCACAGCCTTGCTTTACAAAGTAGTATGATGGAGTTTGGATATTCATACTGGAGAGAAAGGAAAGCAGACTCAGCCCTCCGATGAGTCACTTTGGGCAGGGCAGGCATTGTTTGTTTGAATCTGTGTTTCTCTGGCTAGGTACCAATAGACATCAAGGCTGGACACCCGATGACAGAAGCAGGCTGACTCAGGACAAAGCCCAATAAGATGGAGGAGCCTGGAGGTCTGGGCCCAATGCAGGGCAGAGCCAGTGTCTGCCCTGAGCAACACAGTCACTGTTCACTTACTTCAGGGCCACTCAGTGTTCAGAGCACATAGGGTGCTGCTTGTCCTTCAGCACACTTTCCATCTGGTGAGGGAGGCTCAAAGGTGAGCTGTGTTGTTGGAGGATCCAGCTAGGAAACGGTAGAAAAATGATAGAGAAACTCTGCGTGCTAGGGAACCTCCCATCCCCAGGATCTCGTCCTCTCTCCCTATTGGCCTTAAACTTCCATTATAATGAAGCAATAAATGCCTCAACTGTCTCAGGAAACCTTGGTGAAATGCCACAGTGACATTCTTCAAAGCAGGGTCATTTCTGCAGAGGTTCTGGAAGGTTCTAGCTAATCAAGAAGAGCCAAGATATGGCTCTGGAGGCAGAGTGGGGGAGAAGATGGAGACCAAGCCTTGTTCCTGGGAAGAATATCATCTGGACAAGCTTCAGTGGGGGACCCAACAGCTTGGGGATGGGTGGGAGAAAGAAGAGCATTTAGGGCATCCATCCCCATCTGAGGAGGTACCAGCACAGCCTGCCTGCTAAGATGGAGGAGCCTGGAGGGCAGGTTCCCTGAAGCGGAGCCCATGATGATGTAACTTCACCCAGGCTTGTGGCTCCCACCTCAGCAAGTGACCCAATATTAATATGGCAAACAAGATCCACATTTACAACAGCATCACCTTGGACTTTATGGAGGCATTTTCGCTCCATAAACTCAACCTGCTTTCATATACACCTTCTCATTTCCTGTTCACAAAGCCAGTTCCAAGGCACCTATAATTATTTAATGTTTGAAGAAACTGGCTCCCGAGAGGAAAAGGTGGGAGCTCCTGTTTACCTCTCCACTGTGCCAGACCACCTAAAAGTAACTCCTGATGGTCAGTCCTAGCGCCAAGCCTAGGGTTTCTGTTAATAGAAAAGCTGCAGGTTCTGTGGCTTCCTCGCTTTGTAGCTGGTCAGCTTTTAAACCTTGCTTTTCTGAGGGGAGGAATCAGGGTAGTGATGATGCCTACTGTAATAGGACAGTACTAGCCAAGAGGATGAGATGTGAACCCTGAATGTGGGCTGTAACAGTTTTTTTTTTTAAATATTTTCCTGGTTATCACATTTTTAACAGTGAAAAGAGTGAGTCATTAACACTGAGTCCAAAACATTATCATTGTGACCTTTTGTCAGTGAGGTTCTTTGGCTAACTTACCCAGCCCATGAAAACCATTGTCTCTCTCATAGCAACATCTCAACTCCGCTCTGTATTAGCTACCTCCCTCGCTCTCTCGCTCCAACACGTGCCTGTGCCTGAGAGCAGACATTTTGACTTTAAAGAGGCTGTTAGGACCTAAGAGTCCAGAGCAGACAAACGACACGCTTCCTCTCCCCATACCCAGCAATCTACCAGTAGAGCGCCATCCTTGTCGTCCTTGAAGCAGTCCAGACCCTCTCTCGACCCCCCACCCCGCCCAAGCGGTACCAGGTACCAGGGTACCACGCCTGGTTTTCAACTCTCCCTCAATTACCACCCAGACTTGAAAGAGAACCGGGCTGCAGTTCAAGCCCCTGCCCAGGATGCAGGCACCCATTTTCAGAAGGACATCGAGTAGAGATGCATTTTCAGTTCTGGGCTCCATGTGCAAGAGCGAAGCCACACCTGTCCTGCTACTGGGAAGGCAGGAGCCCAATCTCTAGTCCCGGAGTGGTGGGAAGTGAGCAGGGTGGGAGAGGAACCAGTGTAATCTAAAGATCTCAACAATAGACAAACAGCTCAGGTGGACGCTGAGGGGAAGCCAGCAGGACCCGCCGAGGGGCGTAGTAAGCCTGGGAGGCTGGATACAGGCGGGTGCCCCGCACCTCGCACCGCGCCCCGGCTCCCTCTCGTGGTGCCGCAGTCCCCACCGCGCCGCCCCTCAGCTCTGCCCCCATGACGTCAACGGGGCCGGGCGGTCCCCGAGTATAAAAGGCAGAGCTGGGGGAGGGCGACTGGTCTTTTGCGCTCCTTAGCCCTCTGTCCACGCACTGCTCCGAGGGCAAGAGCCTCCACCCCTTCTACAGCCAGCACCATGCGCGAGATCGTGCACATCCAGGCGGGCCAGTGCGGCAACCAGATCGGCGCTAAGGTGGGCGCACCCCTAGGGAGGAAATGGATGAGGTCGTCCCCTCGGGCCGGGGTCCCAAGGTTGTGATGGGGGGCGCGGGGAGCCGGAGGCAGACTGAGCCTAAGGGTACCAGAGGAGCCTGGGCTGGTGTCGCATTCCGCCGCTGGCTACTGGGAGGGCCGGGTCCTGAAAGCTAGTCCTGAAAGCCGACTAACCTGTCACGATGGGTGCGACAGGGTGTCTTAAATCAAGGTCCATTACATTGCTTTGAGACACAGCCCTTCTGCGGGATGCAGCTGACATTACTCTGGTTTTTTTTCGTGTCTGAGTTTGGTTTGGGGGTCACTACATGTATTGAAAAGTCTCATGTCAAATGTAATTTGTATCTATCTATCTAATTTGTCTGGCATTTGAATGAAAAAAATTGCAGTGTCATTGGGTTGACAGATGTTACAGAGGCGTGTCTTTGGGCCAACAGACGAGGGTGTTAGACACATTCTCTTACAAGGGCTCGTCTAGATGTGCCGGAAAAACGATATGGTCGTCTTTCTCCTCTGTGAGACTGCTAGGAATGCGGGCTGTGAGACCCGACAGCAGCGGGGAGACCGCAATGGGCATTTAACATGGGTGTGGGCGGGTGCCTGTACAAGGACGTGGTCTCTTTCAACACCGCCATATTGCCCACCCAACCTCCCCACTCCCTTTCCTGCTGCCAAGTCACAATGGAGGCTGCATCCTGAGGATGGCCAGCTTTTTCCGGGGCTGCCAGATGCCCTTTTAGGATTGTACTGCCCATCCCCGAACATGCCTAGGCAGGGTCGATACCCGAAGCCAATATGTAGGTCAGTGGTATAAAACCGGGCTGTTGAAAGCTGTCATGGAGTCTGTGCCAGCAGCCATTGATCCCTGGAGGCACAGGGGGCGGGGCACCTGATCTTCCCTTCTGCCTTTCCCATCCATCAGCCTGTATGTGTAACATTCAGCCTTGCCTGGAGTGATAGAAAGCAGCTGCCTCTGCAGTTCTGGGAGATCCACTGTGCCCACTT
>NW_021625441.1:0-3632 GCF_004785775.1 Grammomys surdaster
CCCCCAGCTGCCAGGTGCTCCTGGTATCCATGGCTACAAGGCACGTGATGTAGTGGCTTCAGTTGAGATTGTGCACGAGGGCAAGTCACGTGGTAAAGGGTATAAATACCCAGGATTTCCCTTCTATAAGAAGGTAGAGCAGTAGAAGAGTAGAGGAGTAGAGGAGTAGAGGAGTCGAGGAGGTAGAGATAGAAAGTAGGAGGTAGAGGTAGTAAGTAGTAGGAGAATAAAGAAGACTTGAAGAGACTCCACCGGACTCTGGCTTGTATCTATCTTTTGCGTCTCTCGCCCCTTTTTTCCCCTTCCTCCGTCCCCACTTTCTCTCTTGCTAGACCCTGACCTGCGGACCGGAGCAGCAGAACCGGCCAGCCTTTACAAAGTAACAGAACCTGACGGCCGTTACAAAAGAAACGGCAGTTACAAAGTGGCACCCAGACGTGCGGCAGCAAGAACCAGAGACCCAGTGAGGGACGTTACTGGAAGGAGGATCGACTGAAAATTCAGAGGTGAAACAGAGGTGATTGCCGCAGGAAACTGCCGTGTGGAGACCAGTAAGTCATAGTAATAATGGGGAAAGAAATAAGTCAGCCTGAACTCAACTCTCTGGTTTTGTTCTGTTGCTTGCTGTTTACGTGTATCAATTGTCTGCTTTTGTTTCGCTGTTTAAATGTTGCTTTTCATGTCCAAAAGAAAAAGAAACACATAGAATCCAAAATAGGACCAAAGGTTGAAGTAATCAATTTGTCAGAGCCAGATTGTGCTGACCTAGAGGAAGAGGCAGCCAAATATTTTGATCCTGAATGGCCTTCTTCCCGAAGGCCCCCTCCCTGTGCTCCTCCACCTCCAGATGCTCCTGCTATGGAGATGGTGGTTGAAGATCACAGAAAGGAGTTGCAGGACAAAATTTCTTTTCTTAAACAACAAATTTCTCTCCTTAAACAACAAATAGAGTTAGAGGAAGAGTATCAGGACTTAATTAATCAGATACAAAAATTAAAGACAGGGAAGAGGTCTCGAGAGGGCAAGGAAAATTCCTCAGGTCCTCGAGTTCCTCAACCTGGAGTCCAAAGGCAGCCCCTGTCCTCTGGTTTTAGTTCAGCCAGAGATCAGCCAGAGGAGAGAGAGGTTAAGGTTTTCCCTGTATCAGAGACTAGAGATGCTCAAGGAGTTGCGTGGAGACATCACACAGGGTTTAACTTTCAAATTATTAAAGAATTAAAAAATTCAGTGTCACAATACGGTGCCACTGCTCCCTTTACTCTTGCAATCTTAGAATCTGTTGCAGAGGAGTGGCTGACTCCTGGTGATTGGGATACTCTAGTGAGAGCAGTTCTTAGTGGTGGTGACTATCTTATTTGGAAATCAGAGTATCATGAGAATTGTAAAGAGACAGCTAAGAGAAACATTCAGGCAGGTAATGGTTGGTCCTTTGATGCCTTAGTAGGAGAAGGACAATTTGCTTCTAGTGATAACCAGATGCAATATGACCCAGGCTTATTCGCTCAAATTCAAAATGCGGCAATGAAGGCTTGGCGCAAACTCCCAGTAAAGGGAGACCCTGGTGCATCTTTGACCTCAGTCAGACAAGGGCCTGATGAACGATTTTCTGATTTTGTTCATCGATTAATGACAACAGCAGGGAGGATTTTTGGTAATGTAGAGGCAGGTATAGATTATGTTAAACAACTTGCATATGAAAATGCCAATTCTGCCTGCCAAGCAGCCATTAGACCCTATAGGAAAAAGACAGATCTTACTGGGTATATCAGACTCTGTTCTGACATAGGGCCCTCCTACCAACAGGGCTTAGCTATGGCAGCCGCCATGCAAGGACAATCAGTAAGAGACTTTTTGGCAAGTAGAGACAAAAAGGCCTGTTTTAAATGTGGCAAGTCTGGACACTTTTCAAAATATTGCAAAGCAGAAAATGAGTTAACCCAGAGACAGCCCAGAAAACAGCCTGGGCTATGCCCACGTTGCAAACGTGGTAGACATTGGGCTAGTGAATGTAGGACCAAGAAAGATGCACAAGGAAACACCCTTTCCCATAATCAGGGAAACGGGAACAGGGGCCAGCCCCAGGCCCCGAACCAATAAAAGCCAAAACAGGCTTATGGGGCAGTCAGTTTCATACCAACAAACAACAACCCCTTTCAGAACTTAGTCGAGCAACACCAGGAAGTGCAGGACTGGACCTCAGTTCTGCCACCCACACAGTATTAACCCCAGAAATGGGACCTCAGGCCTTACCCACTGGAGTGTTTGGACCACTCTATCCAAATGTGTTTGGCCTGATAGTGGGAAGAAGCAGTGCTACTATGGAGGGACTACAAATTTTTCCTGGAGTTATAGACAATGATTATCAAGGTGAGATTAAGGTAATGGCCAAGGCAATACAGAATATAGTCACCATTCCTACAGGAAGGAGGATAGCTCAACTGTTGTTACTTCCATTGATTCCTACTAATCACAAATCTTTAGATTCTGAAGGAAAATCTGCTGCAGATAGATTCTGGCATCCTAATACCAAAAAGAATTTTGCAACAGTCCTCTGGAAAGACCCATTAACTGGAACCTAGAATGGGCCAGATCCAGTGCTTATCTGGGGAAGAGGATCTGTCTACATATATTCCCAAACGGCAGATGCCGCACGATGGCTGCCAGAGAGACTGATCAAACAAATAGACAATAATAACAAATCCAGGGAGGAGAAACCCCCTGAGAAGCGTATTTTTCCTTTACAGAAAACATGAAGATGCTTCACTAGAGCGAATCAACCAGTATACCTGACTTGGGAACTTCTCAGTGCGGAAGAAGACATCACCACCCGCACCTCCAGGGTGGCTCTTCTCAGTGCGGAAGAAGACATCACCACCCACGCCTCCAGGGTGGCTCTATTAGACTCTTGGTTCCCTGATTTATGATTTAGTGGTACATTGTTTAAACCCTAGAGAAAACCCATTACCATAGTTACTATAGTTGTGTTTTAGGTTTGAGATTGATTGGGACAGAAATAGAGATTTTCTTACTTGTTTTGTTAAGATCAAAGCTATGATCAGTTCTGTACTTATATAGATTAGATTTATAAAATAGTGTTATAGAATAGAAGAGGCTTATACTTTTTACTCCTCCAACAGAAGAAGTTATGTACTACCCTTAAAAAGAGTGTTGTATTTGCGCTAACCATTCAGGCATTGCTAAGTCTCTTGTCTCTCGAGTTCATGCTGCTCAACAAACTGATGGCTTTTGTACTACAACAGATAGATGTTACACAAATGAAACCCATACAGGTCCATTATTACAGGCTGGAAGTAGGGGACTAAAACCTCTGTCATCAAGACTGACGAGGATTAACCCTTAACTTACGCGCTAAGCCGGATAGTCAATGACGGGTAAGAGAACACCTCAAGACCCTTGCCCCTAACTGGGAGGCCTCACCATCCTAAGACAGGAGCTCAACCAATGACTGTTGAGTATCCAGAGACGGGAAAGGGAGGCTGGGGTCCTTTGTTCCAACCTAAGGCAGGCACGGTTTCCGTAAGTTTTCCCAGCCTTCCCTTTTGAAAACAAATTTAAAAAGGGGGACCTGTTGGGAGCCGACTCTTAGCCGAAAGTGGCTATCATCTTTACAG
>NW_021625442.1:0-6108 GCF_004785775.1 Grammomys surdaster
CCCGATAGTGCCACATCAGTTCCAGGTGGGAGATACCGTGTGGATCCAGCGACATCAGACTAAAAATCTAGAACCTCGCTGGAAGGGACCATACACCGTGCTTTTGACCACCCCAACGGCGCTAAAGGTAGACGGCATCGCCAACTGGATCCACGCCTCCCACGTTAAGCCAGCCTATTCCAGCCCAGAATCCCAGCCAGAGACGACCGCGACATGGAAGGCTCACCATACTCAAAACCCCCTAAAGATAAGACTCGCCCGTTCCTCTTCTTAGTCCTCTGTTCCCTGTTTCCCACCCCCTCCGGGTCCAGTCCTCACCAAGTCCTCAACTATACCTGGATGATCTTCAATCAGGCTGGGGACATAGTTAACACCAGTTCCCAGTTGGGTTCCCCCCCCCCCCCCCCCGTGGGACCCCCTTCAAGTCGACCTCTATGCCCTGGCCCTGGGGGCGGGCCCGGAGTGGGGCACCCCTGACAGTTTTTGCCCTCAGCCCAAGCCAGTAGACCCTCAGAGCCGATACAGTGTCACTCCCGGCTGTTTCCACCGGTGGGCCAGGAGTTACCTGAGCCTCACCCTGGTCTACGCCTGCCCAGGGTTGCACAGGCCCCGAGGGCTGGGATATACGTGTGGCTATGGCTCTTTCTGTGGCGCTTGGGGCTGCGAGACTACAGGAGACACTGATTGGAAACCATCCTCCTCCTGGGACTATATTAAAGTGGAGAGGCTAAATCCACCAACGGGGTCCCCCTATAATGGCCCCACCTCCTTTAACCAGCAATGCGGGAAGGGATGGTGCAATCCCCTTAGCATATCCTTCACAGAGAAAGGGAAAAAGGCCCCTTGGGAGACCACTACTCGGGGATTTGAATGGACTGTTTGCAAGTTTAGGCCTGGGAAGGATGCCTGCCTTAACTTTAGGATCAAGCTCGCAAAGGCGCCTCCCCTAACTCGAGCCATAGGCCCAAATACTGTGCTCCCAGACCGGCGTGCTCCCCAAAGCAAACCACAGCCTGCCGCCCCACCAGAAAAACCCTTACCCCCGCCTGAGGCGAAACAAACCCTTACTACCACCCAGGTCCCCGCCTTAATGAACCATTACCAGACTCCTTACCATCCTGGGACAGGAGACTGGTTACTCGACATCATTGGAGGAGCCTATCAGACTCTTAACCTCACTGATCCCGATAGGACCCAAGAATGCTGGCTGTGTCTAAATTCGGCCCCACCATATTATGAGGGATATGCGGTCAGTGGAAACCTTGCCAACGTCACCTCGCCCCCTCCAGTCTGCACACAGGCAGACTCACATAAGTTAACCCTTTCTGAAGTGTCAGGAAAGGGACTTTGCCTGGGAAAAGTTCCCCCCAGCCACCAAGGCCTATGCAATTCGACCCTCCAGGTCTACCCAGGTGATTACTATTTGAAAGGACCAAACGGGACCCACTGGGCATGTAGTACCGGCCTCAGCCCCTGTGTATCCGCCCAGGTACTTAACCAATCCTCTGATTTTTGTGTGCTTATCGAACTCTGGCCTAAAGTTATTTACCATGACCCTGAATATGTCTACCATCACTATGAAGGTCTAGCCAGATATCCTAGAGAGCCTGTGTCTCTCACCTTGGCCTTACTACTGGGGGGACTGACGGTGGGAGGCATTGCAGCAGGTGTCGGGACCGGAGCTACCGCCTTAGCAGAGACTTACCAGTTTAGACAACTACAACAGGCCATGCACACTGACTTGCAAGCTTTAGAAGAATCAGTCAGTGCTCTAGAAAAGTCCCTGACTTCATTATCTGAGGTAGTCTTGCAGAAAAGAAGAGGATTAGACATCCTCTTCCTGCAGGAGGGAGGACTTTGTGCAGCCCTTAAAGAAGAATGCTGCTTCTATGCTGACCACACAGGCCTTGTCAGAGATAACATGGCAAAACTCAGAGAGCGCCTTAAACAATGCCAACATATTTTTGAGTCTGGTCAGAGCTGGTATGAAAAGTGGTTTAACGGGTCCCCATGGTTTACCACCTTAATATCCTCTCTGTTGGGACCCATGATTATTATTCTCTTAATCCTTCTTTTCGGGCCATGCATCTTAAATCGATTGGTCCAATTTATAAAAGACAGGTTGTCAATAGTAGGCCATGATCCTTACCCAGCAATATCATCAGCTTAGGCAGGCCGAGATAGAATAAACCATCCATCGAATGAAAGATTCCATTCGAGAGTTAAAAGAAAATGGGGGAATGAAAGACCCCCAGCTTAGCTAAAGCAGCAGTAACAACATTTTGCAAGGCTGGAAAAGTACTGGACCCTGAGAAGGATAAAAACAAGATATCTATGGTTAGCACTCGACCCCAAGCCAGGAACGGAAAGTACCAGATAAACTCCAGGCGTTCCAGGAAGGCGATTAGAGACCCCCCCAAGTCCCCTGTTCCTGGAACCCGCCTTTTGCCCTACGTTCAACCGTAGCCTCATTTAAAATATCCAATCAGAACCCTGTAACTATGCTTCTCGCTTCTGTAATCAGCTTCCCGCTTCCAAACCCTATAAAACTTCATGCCCCTAGACACTCGGGGAGCAGACCTCTTCGGAGATTCTGACTCCCGGGTACCCGTGTGTACTGAATAAACCTCTTTGCTGTTGCATCCGAACCTTGGTCTCGGTCCTCCTTGGGTGCGGGTCTCCCTGGAGAAGGACACTCATTGAGTGAGGGTCTTTCATCTGGAGGTCCCACCGAGATCGGAGACCCCCGCCCTGGGACCACCGACCCAATTCGGGAGGTAAGTTGGCCAACACATTCTCGTCTTTCTGTCCCGTCTGTGTCAAGTGTCTCTGTTCTGGGCGATTCAGCTGAGTCGATCAGTAACGGGCGGACTTAGGAAGAGCTGACGAGCTCAGATTCCTTCTCCGCCCCCCCCCCCCCCCAGACGTTCCGGGGGAACTTGTAAGGACCCACTCTTGAGCGGGTCCCCCAGTCTGAACCACGGCCCGAGTTGGATTTTTTGGGGCTGCACCCCTGCCAGAGGGATACGTGGAACTGGGAGTAGAGGGAACCGGACCCTCATCAAGACTCCCCTCTGAAGTTTTGTTTTCGGTTTGGCGCAGGAGCTGCGCGGCACGTTGTCTCCTTGTCTGTGTCAGTCTCTCGTTTATTGTCTGTTTGCTGACCATCTTAGTGTTTGAAACAAAGATCATGGGTCAGTCTGTAACCACCCCCTTGAGCATTGGACGTTACAGCATTGGACGGAGGTCCGAGAGACAGCCCACAACAACTCCATGGAAGTCCAAAAGGGCAAATGGCAGACGTTCTGCGCCTCCGAATGACCAACCTTCAGAGTAGGGTGGCTGCGGGACGGAACTTTTAACTTATCTGTCATCCTACAGGTCAAAGCCAGAGTGATGGACCCCGGTCCACATGGACACCCCAACCAGGTTCCTTATATTGTCACCTGGGAAGCCCTGGTCCGGGAGCCACTACCGTGGATCAAGCCTTTTCTTTCCGTTCCAGCTATCGCCCCCTCTGCCCCCCCCAGTTTCTCTGTATCCCGCACTTGTCTGTACGGGGGATAAAAAGACTCCGGCCCCTCCCAGGGTCCTTCCCCCAGACAATGAGCCTCTCATAGACCTCCTGACGGAAGAACCACCCCCTTACCGGGAGCCGGCGGCTCCCCAGCCGGCGGCCCCCCAGCCAGCGGCTCCCCAGCCGGCGGCCCCCCAGCCAGCGGCCCCCCAGCCGGCGGCTCCCCAGCCGGGACCAGAGGAGGACCCCGAACCGTCCCCCATAGCGGGTCGCCTGAGGGGCAGGAGAGACGGCCCCTCGGGATCCTCCCAAGCGCTGCCTTTGAGAACGGGTAATGATGGAAGGCTCCAGTATTGGCCGTTCTCCGCTTCAGATCTCTATAACTGGAAAAATAACAATCCCTCTTTCTCTAAAGATCCCTCTAGACTTACCAGCCTTATTGAGTCCGTTTTAGTGACACATCAGCCCACCTGGGATGACTGCCAACAGCTCTTGCAGGTCCTCCTCACCACAGAAAAGAGGCAGAGAGTCATCTTGGAGGCCCGCAAGCACGTCCCGGGTGATGATGGGAGGCCCTCGCAGTTGCTCAGCGATATTGATGATGCCTTCCCCTTAGAACGGCCTGAGTGGAATTTTGCTACAGAGGACGGTAGGAACCACCTGCGTCTCTACCGCCAGTTGCTTGTAACAGGTCTCCTTGGGGCAGGTAGACGCCCGACTAATTTGGCTCAGGTTAAGTCAGTGATACAGGGCCCTCAAGAACCTCCTTCCACATTCTTGGAAAGGCTGAAAGAGGCCTATCGGGTCTACACCCCATATGATCCTGAAGACCCGACTCAGGCTACTAACCTGATAATGTCATTCATTTGGCAATCGGCCCCAGATATCAGAAGAAAGCTAGAGAGGCTAGACAACTTGAGAGAGAGTAGTATTCAGGATATATTAAAAGAAGCTGAGAAAGTATTTAATAAGAGAGAGACGCCAGAGGAGAAAGAAGAGAGGCTAAGAAAGGAAGCAGAAGAAAGGGAGACACAGAGAGATAAGAAGCGAAATAGAGAATTTAGCAAGTTGTTGGCCACCGTAGTGACAGGACAGTGGCTGAGTAGACAAGGGCCGGGAGACAAGGAATGCAGGCGCCCCCCTGTGGACCATGATCAATGTGCATACTGCAAAGAAAAGGGCCACTGGATCAAGGATTGCCCTAACAGACCAAGGGGGCCACGCCGGCCCAGGCCTCAGAACACCCTGTTAAATCTAGAAGATTAGGGGAGTCAGGGTCAGGAGCCCCCCCCGAACCCAGGATAACCCTCGATGTGGGGGGACAACCGGTTACCTTCCTGGTCGACACGGAGGCCCAACACTCCGTCCTCACCTCCAAACGGGGTCCTTTAACCAATAAGTCGGCATGGGTGCAAGGGGCAACCGGAGGGAAAAGATACCGGTGGACAACGGACCGGCACGTACAGCTAGCAACTGGTAAAGTAACCCACTCTTTCCTACACGTCCCCGATTGTCCCTATCCCTTATTGGGACGAGATCTGCTGACAAAATTAAAGGCCCAAATTCATTTTGAGGGCGGGAGTGCCCGTGTCACTGGCCCCCAGGGACAGCCGCTACAGATTTTAACCCTAAGCTTAGAAGAAGAATACCGACTCCATGAATATCAGGTACCTCAGGCTCAAGAGATCGCCCCCTGGCTTGAGAAATTTCCCCAGGCTTGGGCAGAGACTGGAAAAATGAGAATGGCAATTCACCAGCCACCCATACTCCTGCAATTGAAGGCTACTGCCACCCCGGTATCGATCAGGCAATACCCGATGTCTCAGGAAGCCCGGGAGGGAATTAGGCCTCACATACGGCAGCTCTTAGATCAGGGTATCCTGACCCCTTGCGGGTCTCCGTGGAACACCCCGCTCCTCCCGGTGAGAAAACCTGGAACGGGAGACTACCGACCAGTGCAAGACTTGAGGGAAATCAACAAGCAGGTAGAAGACATTCACCCTACGGTCCCCAACCCTTATAACCTGTTGACTGGTCTTCCCCCGAGTCACAGCTGGTATACAGTGTTAGACTTGAAAGATGCCTTCTTTTGCTTACGCCTTCATCCCCAGAGCCAGCCCCTCTTTGCATTCGAATGGAGAGATCCTGAATTAGGCATATCAGGGCAGTTAACATGGACCAGACTCCCACAAGGGTTCAAGAACAGTCCCACTCTCTTTGATGAGGCCTTACACCATGATCTGAGAGATTTCAGGACACAACACCCCGCCCTGATTCTGCTTCAATATGTAGATGACCTCCTCTTGGCGGCTGAGACGCAAGAGGAATGTAAATCTGGGACTGAAGCCCTCCTAGATACTCTGGGAACACTAGGCTACCGAGCCTCAGCGAAAAAGGCACAGCTTTGCCAACAACAGGTAACTTACCTGGGGTACCAGATCCGAGATGGGCAGTGATGGCTGACTGAAGCCCGCAAACAAGTCATCCTAGGCATCCCGCCTCCCAAAACTCCAAGACAGCTGAGAGAGTTTCTAGGCACTGCAGGGTTTTGCCGCCTGTGGATCCCAGGATTCGCAGAAATGGCTGCCCCC
>NW_021625443.1:0-1503 GCF_004785775.1 Grammomys surdaster
GGTTTTGCCGCCTGTGGATCCCAGGATTCGCAGAAATGGCTGCCCCCTGTACCCCCTCACTAAGCAAGGGTCCCTGTTCCAGTGGGGGCAAGAACAGCAGGAAGCCTTCCTGGCCATCAGAAAGGCTCTCCTCAGCTCTCCAGCTCTAGGGCTCCCCGACCTGACTAAGCCCTTTGACCTGTTCGTTGATGAGAGGCAGGGGTTCGCCAAAGGGGTCTTAACTCAAAAACTGGGACCATGGAGGCGGCCGATCACCTACCTATCAAAGAAACTAGACCCTGTGGCAGCGGGGTGGCCCCCTTGCCTCCAGATGGTTGCTGCCATTGCCACGTTAGTCAGAGATTCGACTAAGCTGACACTGGGCCAGCCGATAATGGTGCTTGCCCCCCATGTGGTAGAAACACTGATTAAACAGCCGCCGGATCGATGGCTCTCTAATGCCCGGATGACCCAATATCAGACTCTGTTATTGGACACTGAGCGCGTCAGCTTTGGTACCCCAGTGTCACTCAGTCCAGCCACCCTGCTTCCCCTCCCAGAGGGGCCAGACCCTCATGACTGTCTCCAGATCCTGGCAGAGGTCCAAGGAACCCGCCCGGACCTGTCGGATCAGCCAATCCCAGACGCTGATTTCACTTGGTTCACCGATGGAAGCAGCTTCCTACACAATGGACAGCTGATGGTGGGAGCGGCTGTGACTACAACAACAAAGACAGTCTGGGCAGAGTCGCTGCCGCCGGGAACCTCGGCACAGCGGGCAGAGCTCATCGCCTTGACCCAGGCACTCCGGATGGCAGAGGGTAAGAAACTCAATGTCTATACAGACAGCCTTTATGCGTTTGCCACTGCGCATATCCATGGAGAAATCTATCGAAGGAGGGGATTGCTGACATCAGAAGGAAAAGAAATTAAAAACAAGACTGAGATCCTTGCTCTTCTGCAAGCCTTGTTCCTGCCCTCCAAGCTGAGCATCATCCACACCCTGGGCCACCAAAAAGGAGACAACATGGAAGCCCGTGGAAACCACCTGGCAGACCAGGTGGCTAAAGAGGTAGCTCTGAAAGAAGCTAAAATAACTGACTCCATCCTTCTGCCCGTGGAACCGGTAACAAGAGTAAACTGGGGGTCCCCGCCTTTCACATATAGTGAAACAGATTTGCAGCAGATAAAGAAAATGGGGGCCATCTACGACCCCCTCTAGGGACTCTGGCTTCGTCACGATAAACCCATCTGGCCTTCTCAACTGACTAGAATCTTGCTACAGCACCTTCACCAGCTGACCCATCTCAGCCCCAAGAAAATAAAAACTCTGCTGGAGAAAGAAGAAAATCTTCAGCACTTATTAGACAAAGGTAAAATCCTACAACAAGTCTCAGAAGAGTGTGTGGCCTGCGCCAAAGTTAATGTGGGCCATAATAAGCTAGCCCCGGGGTCCGTGCCCGAGGGAGAAGACCCAGCTCCCACTGGGAGATTGACTTCACCGAGGTAAGGCCTGGGTTATAT
>NW_021625444.1:0-1523 GCF_004785775.1 Grammomys surdaster
TGCCGCCTGTGGATCCCAGGATTCGCAGAAATGGCTGCCCCCCTGTAAGCAAGGGTCCCTGTTCCAGTGGGGGCAAGAACAGCAGGAAGCCTTCCTGGCCATCAAAAAAGGCTCTCCTCAGCTCTCCAGCTCTAGGGCTCCCCGACCTGACTAAGCCCTTTGACCTGTTCATTGATGAGAGACAGGGATTCGCCAAAGGGGTCTTAACTCAAAAACTGGGACCATGGAGGCGGCCAATCGCCTACCTATCAAAGAAAGTAGACCCCATGGCAGCAGGGTGGCCCCCTTGTCTCCGGATGGTTGCTGCCATCGCCACGTTAGTCAGAGACTCGACTAAGCTGACACTGGGCCAGCCGATAATGGTGCTCGCCCCCCATGCGGTAGAAACACTGATTAGACAGCCGCCGGATCGATGGCTCTCTAATGCCCGGATGACCCAATATCAGACTCTGTTATTAGACACTGAACACGTCAGCTTTGGTACCCCAGTGTCACTCAGTCCAGCCACCCTACTTCCCCTCCCAGAGGGGCCAGACCCTCATGACTGTCTCCAGATCCTGGCAGAAGTCCATGGCACCCACCTGGACCTGTCGGATCAGCCAATCCCAGACACTGATTTCACCTGGTTTACCGATGGAAGCAGCTTCCTACACGATGGACAGCAGATGGCGGGAGCAGCTGTGACTACTTCAACAGAGACAGTCTGGGCAGAGTCGCTACCGCTGGGAACTTCGGCACAGTGGGCAGAGCTCATCGCCCTGACCCAGGCACTCCAGATGGCAGAGGGCAAGAAACTCAATGTTTATACAGATAGCCGTTATGCATTTGCCACCGCACACATCCATGGAGAGATCTATCGAAGGAGAGGATTGCTGACATCGGAAGGGAAAGAAATTGAAAACAAGACTGAGATCCTTGCTCTTCTGCAAGCCTTGTTCCTGCCCTCCAAGCTGAGCATCATCCACACCCCGGGCCATCAAAAAGGAGACAACATAGAAGCCCGTGGAAACCGCCTGGTGGACCAGGTGGCTAAAGAGGTAGCTCTAAAAGAAGCTAAAATAACTGACTCCATCCTTCTGCCCGTGGAACCAGTAACAAGAGTAAACTGGGGGTCCCCACCTTTCACATATAGTGAAACAGATTTACAGCAGATAAAGAAAATGGGGGCCATCTACAACCCCCTCTCGGGACTCTGGCTTCGTCACGATAAACCCATCTGGCCTTCTTAACTGACTAGAATCTTGCTACAGCACCTTTACCAACTGACCCATCTCAGCCCCAAGAAAATAAAAACTCTGCTGGAGAAAGAAGAAAATCTTCAACACTTATTATACAAAGATAAAATCCTTCAACAAGTCTCAGAAGAGTGTGTGGCCTGCGCCAAAGTTAATGTGGGCCATAATAAGCTAGCCCCCGGGGTCCGTGCCCGAGGAAAAAGGCCCAGCTCCCACTGGGAGATTGACTTCACCGAGGTAGGGCCTGGGTTATATGGATACCGCTACTTACTGGTATTCGTAGATACT
>NW_021625445.1:0-1318 GCF_004785775.1 Grammomys surdaster
TTACAGCAGATAAAGAAAATGGGGGCCATCTACGACCCCCTCTCGGGGCTCTGGCTTTGCCACGACAAACCCATATGGCCTTCTAAACAGACTAAAATCTTGCTACAGCACCTCCATCAGCTGACCCATCTCAGTCCCAAGAAGATAAAAGATCTGCTAGAAAAAGAAGAAAATCTTCAACACCTGTTGGACAGAGATAAAATCTTACAACAAGTCTCAGATGAGTGTGTGGCCTGCGCCAAAGTCAATGTGGGCCATAATAAGCTAGCCCCCTGGGTGCGTGCCCGAGGGAGAAGGCCCGGCTCCCACTGGGAGATTGACTTCACCGAGGTAAGGCCTGGATTATATGGATACCGCTACTTACTGGTATTCGTAGATACTTTTTCAGGATGGGTAGAGGCCTACCCCACCAAACATGAAACTGCAAAGGTCGTGGCCAAAATGTTGCTAGAAGAAATCTTTCCCCGATACGGGATTCCTCACATTCTGGGCTCGGACAATGGGCCAGCTTTCGTCTCCCGGGTAAGTCAGATGGTGGCCCAGTTGCTGGGTATTGATTGGAAATTACACTGCATGTACAACCCCAGAAGTTCAGGTCAAGTAGAGAGAATGAATAGAACAATTAAGGAGACTTTAACCAAATTAACGCTAGCAACTGGCTCTAGAGACTGGGTACTCCTCCTTCCCCTAGCCTTATACCAGGTTCGAAACACCCCGGGACGCTTTGGGCTTACTCCATTTGAGATCCTGCATGGAGCCCCTCTGCCGGTGACCAATCTCCTCGACCCCTTTACACCTTCCCTTGTTAATAATCCCTCTCTCCAAGCCCATTTACAGGCTTTACAAATTGTCCAAAAGGAAGTCTGGCGACCCCTAGCTGCGGCCTATCAAGAACAACTTGACCGCCCGGTAGTGCCACATCAGTTCCAGGTGGGAGATACCGTGTGGATCCGGCGACATCAGACTAAAAATCTAGAACCTCGCTGGAAGGGACCATACACCGTGCTCTTGACCACCCCAACGGCGCTAAAGGTAGACGGCATCACCAACTGGATCCACGCCTCCCATGTTAAGCCAGCCTATTCCAGCCCAGAAGCCCAGCCAGAGACGACCGCAACATGGAAGGCTCACCGTACTCAAAACCCCCTAAAGATAAGACTTTTTCGCTCTTAGTTTTAGTCTTCCCTTCTCCCCCGTGTTGGGAATTCCTCTTGTTATGTGGGGCTCTGATTCTTTCCCTCCCCTGTGTCCCACATGGCCTTGCACATGGTTCTGTACACCAGCCCAAGAAGCTTACCTGGGAACTCCAGGATAGCTA
>NW_021625446.1:0-1199 GCF_004785775.1 Grammomys surdaster
TGCCGCCTGTGGATCCCAGGATTCGCAGAAATGGCTGCCCCCCTGTACCCCCTCACTAAACAAGGGTCCCTGTTCCAGTGGGGACAAGAACAGCAGGAAGCCTTCCTGGCCATCAAAAAGGCTCTCCTCAGCTCTCCGGCTCTAGGACTCCCCGACCTGACTAAGCCCTTTGACCTGTTCATTGATGAGAGACAGGGATTCGCCAAAGGGGTCTTAACTCAAAAACTGGGACCATGGAGGCGGCCGATAGCCTACCTATCAAAGAAACTAGATCCCGTGGCAGCAGGGTGGCCCCCTTGTCTCCCGATGGTTGCTGCCATCGCCACGTTAGTCAGAGACTCGACTAAGCTGACGCTGGGCCAGCCAATAATGGTGCTCACCCCCCATGCGGTAGAAACACTGATTAGACAGCCGCCAGATCGATGGCTCTCTAATGCCCGGATGACCCAATATCAGACTCTGTTATTAGACACTGAACACGTCAGCTTTGGTACCCCAGTGTCACTCAGTCCAGCCACCCTGCTTCCCCTCCCAGAGGGGCCAGACCCTCACGACTGCCTCCAGATCCTGGCAGAAGTCCATGGCACCCGCCCGGACCTGTCGGATCAGCCAATCCCAGACGCTGATTTCACCTGGTTTACCGATGGAAGCAGCTTCCTACACGATGGACAGCGGATGGCGGGAGGGGCTGTGACTACAACAACAGAGACAGTCTGGGCAGAGTCGCTACCACCGGGAACTTCGGCACAACGGGCAGAGCTCATCGCCCTGACCCAGGCACTCCGTATGGCAGAGGGTAAGAAACTCAATGTTTATACAGACAGCCGTTATGCGTTTGCCACTGAGCATATCCATGGAGAAATCTATCGAAGGAGGGGATTACTGACATCAGAAGGGAAAGAAATTAAAAACAAGACTGAGATCCTTGCTCTTCTGCAAGCATTGTTCCTGCCCTCCAAGCTGAGCATCATCCACACCCCGGGCCACCAAAAAGGAGACAACATGGAAGCCCGCGGAAACCGCCTGGCGGACCAGGTGGCTAAAGAGGTAGCTCTAAAAAAAGCTAAAATAACTGACTCCATCCTTCTGCCCGTGGAACCGGTAACAAGAGTAAACTGGGAGTCCCCGCCTTTCACATATAGTGAAACAGATTTACAGCAGATAAAGAAAATGGGGGCCATCTACGACCCCCTCTCGGG
>NW_021625447.1:0-4664 GCF_004785775.1 Grammomys surdaster
TCTCTCTCTCTCTCTCTCTCTCTCTCTCTCTCTCTCTCTCTGCCTGCTGCCTGTAGATCAATATGCAAAGCTCTCAGCTAATTCTCCAACACCATGCCTGGTAGAGGGCTTCCAAGCTCCCTACCACCTACCATTACGCTAAAAGACTAACTCTCTAAAACTGTATTCAAGCTCCAAATTAAATCCTTTCTTTTATGAATTGTCTAGCTCATAGTGTCTCTTTTCCTCAGTAAATCAGCAGTCAATACAGTCATCTAGAACACTCTGAGAAATGGGTGTGTAGAGTTTCCTGTGTTGGATTGGATTCCAGGAAAAGACAGTGAGCTCATCTAATGGATTCTCTAGGATAAACAAATTGAAAGAAGAAAGCAAAGCCTGCTAGGAAAGGATTAAGAAAAGTATTGACTGGAGACAGGAATGGTGGTTGTGATGGTTAATTCGGATTGTTGATTTAACTAAATTTAGAGTCACCATAGAATTATCCCTCTGAGAGTAGTTCAGAAAAGTCTGACTGGTGGAAAGAAGATTCACCCTAATATGGATAGTGTATTAGTCAGGGTTCTCTAGAGTCACAGAACTTATGGGTTATCTCTACATAGTAAGGGAATTTGTTGATGACTTACAGTCTGTAGCGCAACTCCCCAACAATGGTCAGCAGCAGCTGTGATTGGAAGTCCAAGGATCTAGCAGTTGCTAAGTCCCGCAAGTCAAGCAGGCAAGAAGAGCAAGTCGTCCTTCTTGCAATGTCCTTATGTAGGTCTCCAGCAGAAGGTGTGGCCCAGATTAAAGGTGTGTACCAACACACCTGGATCTGGATTAAAGGTGTGTATTACCTTGCTTGGGCCTAGGCTTTTCATAACAACTATGCCTCAAGATCTCCATGCTAAGATTCAGGTCAGAAACTTATATCTCCTAGCCTCAAGATCAAGATCACGGGTGAGCCTTCCAATTCTGGACTGTAGTTCATTCTAGATATAGTCACATTGACAACCAGGAATAGTCACTATAAATGGTATTATCCAATACATTGAGATCCTGGAGCAAAAGAAAAAATTTAAGGTGAATTGAGCATCAGTATCCATCTCTCTTTGTTTTCTAACTATAGACACATAATGTGATACCTAGTAAGAAAAAGAACTGGGTGGAGATGAGCAGACTCTATTTGCAATACTGCATTGAGCAGGGGTCCATGAGACAATGCAGTACAACTAATCAGAGTTTATTGCAGGAATTTAAGAATAGCTTACACATACAAGGTAAGTGGGTAGTAACACTTCACTTGGTAGGTTTAGAAAAAATAAAAATAGATCATAAAGTTGGGGCATAGGGAAGTAAGGTCTGATCCAGGAGGGGTTAAAGGAGGTCAGTAAATTTAATCAAAACACATTTTATAAAAATCTTCAAGAGTTAATTTAAAATGAGAAATAAAAGAATGGCATAATGATAAAATAATCTTATTACTCAGCAGCATTGGAGGACTCAGGATTCGCCTTGTTGATTCCACTGAATAGAATATCCTCCTACTTCCTTCCCATTGATGAGACGGTGTACCATGCTAATGCTTTAAAGCAAACCAGATAGGCCACTAGGTCCTTAGTATGCTAAATACTATTGCTGTATCAGCCTCTGTAATAGATTCTTCAAAGGGTAAAATCATAATATTCTCATGACTCCTTCAGTGAGTGCAAGCCAAGAAGAGCTGGCCATCATGGTCCTTGAGTAAGAATTCACTGCAGATTGTTGAAAAGGACAAAACCATTGCAACGGTGGAAGGAAATTCTTCTGAATTTAGACAAAGTCAAAAGCAACTGAGGCAATTATGGAAAAGTTTCAAGTGTCTTAGAAATCGTCAAGGAAAATAATTTTTTGGCCTCTGCGGGACCTTCAAATGCAGCCTCTGTAAGGCATCATTAAACCTGCATGGGCCTAATGAGGTAACTCCACATCATCCAGTTATTAAACAAACAAAAAGGTCTGCTCTCATTTCCCAGAGAGCTCTCCAACTCACATACCTTCTCATGAGCTAAAATTAAGGAATTAAATATTCTGACATCCTGTACCACAGTGTATTCAAATTCTTAATTGACAGAGTTGAGGACAGAGGAAGCAAGAAGGGGTATGCTAATTATTTATTTTTCTCATCAGCAACTACTCAGTAGTGCTGTTTTTATAAAGAGGATATAAAATAGAAACAGATTACACTATTATCAGCTCTTAGTAGTAGGATATAGTAGAAAAAATATATAGAGAGAAACCGACTATTAAGAAACAGGCAAAATTATATAAGTGCCTGTTGACTATTGTTCCTTAATTATTTACCACACTTTTTGAAACATGGTCTCACCATGAACCTCTGGCTGTCCTAGTTCTTACTGCATGGCCTAGGATGTCCTCAAATTCATAGTGATTCACCTGCCTCTGTCTCCTGAGTATTGACGTAAAGGCCTGTGTCAAATACCCAACCCCACTATTCACTTTTCAAATATGGTTTCCTGGCAGGGAAATGTGTTATTTAAAAATAGCTTCCTGTGGCTGGAGTGAAAGCTCAATGCTTAAGACCATTGGCTGTTTTTCCAGGGGACCCAGGTTTAATTCCCAGCACCTCATGACAACTCACAACTGTCTGTATTTCCAGTTACAGAGAATCTGACACCCTCACGGAGACACGTAGGCAGGCAGAACACCAATGTACATACAATAAAAATATTTTTAAAAATCCTGTAAAAAAATCTCAGGGATCTGGAAGGAGTTGTAGAAGAAAAGAATGTCATCAAAATATAGAATATGAAATAATCTTAGATAAACATGTTTGTTTTACAAAATTCAGAAGTGGGCAATTACACAGCATTTGTATGATCAGTAGGTTTCTAGTGTGATAAAACTGATATGTTTGCTGGCAGCTCTGTAGTAAATAAGAGCCAAAGTCAGGAGCCTAGGAAGGTTTCCCATCATGCATTCTGTTAAGTAAGGTAGTTCTTACTATATGATGTGCAGGACCAATCAAAAAGATAAGGTAATTGATACCAAGTCTTATGAAAAAGTGTCAGTTGAGTGAACCACGAGAGCTTCTAGATTTCTCAGCTACAGCTTCTGCTCTCTCTTCTACTTTGTTCCTTTCTCATGACTACAGAGTCACAGGGCTGGAAGTGTTTCTGCTTACATATTGTGACACCCAGTGTCCTGTCCACAATTACCATATCCTCCTATTGTTTTCAAATTCATAAAACCAAAGTTCCCTATGAATAATGAACCCAAAATTCTTCTCTGTTTTCTCTCCACCTGTACGTTAATGTTTCTTTCCCTCTCTGATTTAGTGTTTGTTCTCAGTGTCTTTGGTGTCCACTCTCGTCCTCCACATTCCAAGATGTCTTGCTGTGGCTGGAACATGATAATCCTGAACATTCCAAAGAGGGTTATCAACAGAAAAATGGAAGGATGGAAATAGCTGCTTCAGATAAGTATCCAGATAAGCTTTCAATTGGCAAATTTCAACTCTGTCCAAATATTTAATCAAAGACACAAACAATAGGAAAACAAGACCAGGCTAGGCCTGTGTGGCGAAATAAACTCAAAGCAACACAGACTGGCAGGCAAATGCTCTTCTCTTATCCAGCCATTCTTTGATAGAAACTTGGAATTGGCCATGTGAAAGTGTTTACATTTGTGAGAATTGGCTGCTACTATAAATCACAGTGTTTGGGTTGTCCCTGTTTGAGAGTCCTTGTTAAACTGTTGCTGACATTAATGCTTGAAAGTCTTAAGGAAAGCTAATGTTTTATTGTTCTTTCTGGTTTAAGCACTTAAGAAAAAAGTTTTCTTGCTTCTGAGAATTCTAAGGAAGTGTCATTACACAGTGAAATGCTTCCTGAAGCCATGGTTCTTTCAGTTTATTAAAACATTCTTCCTCAGGGTTCTGACCAGCAACCTTCTGTTCTTGTTTCCTATAAGATGTTATCTTTAAAGTGATTTCACAGCCTCCTGAAGCAGTGGTTGCAGATACAAAGGCATAGCTGCCAATCCGAAGGTTTCCTTAATCTTGTAAGAGCTTAGCTGAAATGGAACCTGATTCTTGTCTTAGTTAAAGTAAAACATTTTATTTGGGACAACCCAGTATGAAGCAGGGTAGAAAGTATTTTTTTAAGTGGTTTTGATTTTAATTATATGTATGTGTCTGTGTGTGCATATGTACTTGTGATTGCTGCTGGCTTTGTAGGCCAGCACCTAATCAGTGTGGAGTTAGCAGTAATAGATAGTTGTGAGCCATCTTACTGGTATGAGAACTAAAATCTCAGTTTTTACTCAAGAGCAGTGCATATGTTTAACCACTGAGCCTTCTTGCCAGCCCATGGATTTCATTAAAATGGGCAAAAAGCACTCCTGGAAAGAATAAAGCATTTCAGAGAGCAGAAGTATGGATTTCTTCAGGAAGAATCTCAGTTTACTAGTAGACATATTAATATGATTTTTAAGAACTGGTATTAAATAATCCCAAAGAAAAGAATAAGTCACATCAATTATGGATATGAACTTGTTAAAGGAGATTTGCAGTTAAAATTCAGCCATAGTCATGATATCATTTTGTTGGCTCTCAACTCTGAGGCTCTCTCTCTCTCTCTCCTCTCTCTCTCTCTCTCTCTCTCTCTCTCTCTCTCTCTCTCTCTCTC
>NW_021625448.1:0-3136 GCF_004785775.1 Grammomys surdaster
AGAGAGAGAGAGAGAGAGAGAGAGAGAGAGAGAGAGAGAGAGAGAGAAGGAGAGAGAGAGAATTTGTCCTGTTTTTCCATATTTCAAAATATGGTTAAAGAGATGTAATCAGACATGAATGCTGGCAATGTAGTCAGATGTTCTGCAAAAGCAGTGTATGCTCTTAGTTACTGTGCCACCTCCAGCCCCTCAAATATATTTACGTGGGTCAATCAAACCTTAACTGATGAAGAGAAAGATATCAAGGGCTGTCTGGGGCCATCTCCAGCATCCTTTAACTTATTTGTAAGCAGTATGGCCTCTGAGGACTCTAGCACCTCCTTATTGAGAGGTAGAGTAGACAAGATAATAAAGGATCCTCATGGGATGCTGGCAATGGGAGTTCAGCTTGTAAAGCTTAAAGAGAGAAAGTAAAACTAGTTTATACTTTGGTGGGTGTTTGTTTATTCTACTTATCAGAAGTTAGAGCCGGCCATCATGCCCACTGAATGACCTTAAATCTCCATAGTTGAGTAGAATTTAATGTTTCCAAGAGAGTAAGCCTAGTTGGTGTGTGTGTGTGTGTGATGTTTGTGTGTGTGTCACATATATTATGTTATCCATCTAAATATAAATGTTTCTTTTGTAGGAAACCATAAACAATGCCTCTAAACAACTCTCTATATAAATGAAAAGTCTAGCAGCTAATGGCTAGTTCATTTAATTCAACAACAAAATATATTTTAGCATACTTAATGATTACAAATTCCTGCTGTAGAAAGTAGGGGTTTGATGTCTCTCTGTTTTGTGCATGTGTATGTGAGTGGTTCACAGTATTTTCACTGTGAAGCAGGAAGTCTGTCCAGGATTGTTTCCTTTATTGCATTGTGTTAACGTCCAAGTTCTGTGCTACATCTTAATATAACAAACGTGTGGGACACAGTCCTCACTCCAAGACAATATGTTCTAAGCGAGAGCAGCAGCGATGGGAGGAAATTAACCCATCAGCCACTTAAGAGTGCCTGAAGGCTGCAGGAAACCCAGTGGGCCTTTCAAGCTCCTGACTTTCACAGGTTTTCCCTTTATCCACTAGAGGGGGTGATGCTCCTCCATCATAAAGGCCATGGAATTATCCAAAGGGAATGGATTTAAACACACACACAGTGCCTTTGTTTATTTTGAAACCAGGTTAATTAAATAACAGAATTCAGCAGATGCCAAAATCATCATTGAAAATCACTTTGAAAATATCGGTGACACAAAGACAAGTGTTTATTGTTCTTAATCTACGGTTGTGAAAAGATGAGTAATTTTGTTTTAGCAGGGAGAGGATAATTTACATAAAGTCAACCTCTTTACAGCCATTCCATAAAGAACTGTGCACTTTTTTATGTGATTAATTTCAGTTTATTAGAGTTGATGATAAGTTGTCTGATTTGTTCAGTGAAGAGACAAATTGCCCCCTCATCTCCTTAAAGATCCATTTAAGATATCATGGGAGAATTAAGTAGATTTATAGTTGTGTATATAATAGGTATCATACATAAGTGATTATGTATAATATGGCACAGTTGGGTAATGATACAAGCTGTGAGACTCTTGAAGTTGCTACCACATGTACAGAACCATTTTCGTACATATAGAAGTATACCCGCTACTCATCAGAGTAGGAATTTTGATAAATTCCAAGTCAATAAGACAAGCATTTTTCTTTTCAATCCTTCCAAAAAATTGTTTGAACTTCAGAACAGCCAACCACATTGTGCTTGTTAGAAGATGATCAGAATGATTGGTTAGAAATAGCCAGCAGAAATATTAATGACGCGTCACAATCATAATTAACTACTAGGTCGATTCTTTCGGTTATTTCTATGAAAAAGGAAAAACCAGATCAAAATGCAGAACGACTGTTCAGTGGAGGAGAAGAGATTGTAACTTGTTAAGAGCAAGTCGGTGGTACCCGCTGTACTATTCATAATCCGGATTTTTGTTTTTCTACAGTAAATTGTGACCCCCTTGAATGGTTGCCATAGAGGGTTTGGCAGGGTGGGTGAGCACTGGTTCTTTAAAGCCCTTGAATTCTTGCAGGAATGCTGACTCCACAGGCTGGGGTAGGGTCCCAGCATGGGAATGGATGCCTTCAAAGATCTTTCATCGACTAATCTGCATCTCTCATTGGCCATCCATCGATGCACAGTCTCCAAGGGCTTAGTTGTACCTGACTAGAATTCTCTCTTTGGTTTTGACTTCTGGAAGGCACAGGGCTCTACAGTCACGGGGGCAGAAGAAGGGAAGGATGATGAGCAATTGAAACTCTCTACAGGAAAGCCTTCTGTCATATGAGTGGATGTGAAGCCCGAATAAGCCCTCGACCACCTAAGTTTCAGGGTGAATATCATATCACAGAGCAAACAAACATGGCTATGAAGCTCTGCATTGTTTCTCAGTAATTTGTGCTGTCTGGAGATCATCCAAACACAGCTCACAAAGGCTTGTAGAAAGGACTTACAGCCTCATGGAAAAAAAAATTTTTTTTGCTATAGACAAAACAAATATTTACAAACAATAATTCTAAATAGTCCAAAGCCCTATAAATAACCACCATGTTTTCCTAAACATATTACCATGCAAATGCAGTTATTTAAATCCCAGCAACATGTTTGTCTCTTGTATACATTAGGACAAATTAAAGGTCACATCTCCAGTGGAGTTTTTTATAATAATCAAGGAATTGAATTATATGCACACAAAAGGAATTAGAGGCTTGCAACCAAATGTGTGTCACATATAATTTATTTTACTGTAAGTAGAATCATCCACACATTACGGCTGTTAGTTTACAGTGTTGTTTAAATGATGTAAGAACAATGTAATGCCGAATACAATCCACTTTTCTTTTCCTAGGATATTTTTTCATTCAGTTTTCAACACAGAAGAAACTCCATGACCACAAATGCCAGCAAGGCTTTGTTTATAGGCCAGCAGGAGGAACTCCCAAATCAAACAAAATGAGGTAGCATATTCTGCTAAATTAAGGAAGTCTTGAGCTGGATATTCGTAGATCAGAGTGGTCCAGTTCTGCCTAAAAGAAAGTTAATGGAGAGAGAGAAAGAGAGAGAGAGAGAGAGAGAGAGAGAGAGAGAGAGAGAGAGAGAGA
>NW_021625449.1:0-1713 GCF_004785775.1 Grammomys surdaster
ATCTTAATCACACCCAAACTGTTTTTATTGGTTCAAGAGTCTGTATTTTATTATGTGTTCCAGGAGTATTCTTGTTAGCCATGTAATAACTGACAAACAAAAGCTAAGGTATGCATTGCTTTTACTCAGTAGGTCCAGATGTAGAAATTTCACAAACACGATTATGTGCTGAATCTCTAAACATGTGTGCTCCCTTTCACCAACTCAAGTAGTCAAAGTTCTAAAAGCCTGTTCACTCTATAAACCTGTGCGCTGAGTTCAATCCACATGTCTCCACTGCCGAGTACAATTTTTGCTGGAACTGAAAGATAGATACACTTTACAGAAAAGGGTGGTCAGTGGCCATGGTGGCCTCTCAGATGGCCTCTAAGGCAATCTGTAGGGTTAGATTCACTCAGAAGTTGAGATCTGCTTGAAAAATTCATAGATTGCTCTTGGTGGCACCTCATTGATAGTAATGAGAGGGTTCCAGTAGCAGAGAAGACCCATAAATATCATCACTTCTTTTGAGTTTTTGGGACCAATACAGACCAAAGTTTGGCAGTGAGCTACTCCAGAACAAGACACCATGTGCTTTCCAAATTTCTCAAAAGAGTTCACTTAAATATTTGGTCCATGTACCTTGTCTATAGTAATGGACAAGTCATGTTATATTAGAGTCAACAGAGCATGGAATCCTTGTTAGCTGCTGCCATCGCCTAGCTCTGCCACTGGGTCATCACAGTCATCTAGCACAAGCAGCCACTGTCACTCACTTGAGTTAACAAGGCTAATTCATATATGACAAAATTTCTGTAGTCTCTGCAAATGGATGGAGAAATGAACTGGAGAGACTTGCATTATTTATTACTATCATATTTTTAACTAATGAACACAAAGGGCAATGATGTTGTAAACTTGTCAGAAATTTGAACTTACGATTTAAAACAGTTATTTTTGGAGACAAAGTTTGATATATCCCAGACTGGCCTTACAAAGATGTCATTGAACCCCCAGTGTCCACCTCTTGAGTACTGAGATTCTAGGCATGTGCCCCACGCAAAATTTCAAACATTTTTTTCATATATTAAACTAAATGTACCTGTTTTACACAGTTCCTAATGCAGATGCTTATGAAGCACTTAGCCCTGAGAGTCAAGGCTCAGTCTCAAAACCATATGAACATACAAAGAAACAAAGAACTCACAAAAGAGGAAGAGGCAGTGGTAAGTATAAATATTCCAGGTAGTTTACCTTAGACTCTTCAGGTGATCTTTTATTTTGCTTCATGAATGTACATATAAGTGTATAATTACCAAAATCTTATCACTGCACTAAAATGCTAATTCCCTAACTTAAGAAAAAATTAATCCTAGAACTATGTAGCTCATGCTGGCCTTGAACTTGAATTTCTCTGTCCCATCTTTCCAAGCAGAACTTTTGACTCTAAGATTATTTAATAGCCACCAAATATGATACCCCTTCAGTCCCAATAGCAGATATTTTCACACTGTTGTATCTTTCAGACTTCCAGTGTGTCTCTGGACTTTTGTGGTAGCTCAAAAGAATAAGCCCATAGTAGAAATTGACCAAAGTTGTTCATTTCTTGTAGAAACAGAATCAGAACATGAAAACATCATCTGACCTGGCAACTAGAACACACACACACACACACACTGGGGAGGGGGAGAGAGAGAGAGAGAGAGAGAGAGAGAGAGAGAGAGAGAGAGAGAG
>NW_021625450.1:0-2272 GCF_004785775.1 Grammomys surdaster
GAGAGAGAGAGAGAGAGAGAGAGAGAGAGAGAGAGAGAGAGAGAGAGTGTTTGTTCTTAGAGGTTGTGGTTTCTCTGACCTGTCAAGTAGTAACCTTCTTATCACCAAGGCTCCAGTCATAAACATAGTTACTATTGAGGTAAACAAATTAAATACAAATTAGGAACCAAAGAGCCTAAGGTGTTATCTAGGAAGCTTTGACAGGAACTCCAGGGGTCTTCCTGTTTATGGCCCCATTATAAGAAAGCCTTTCTGCTAACCTGACAGGATGCTATCATGAAACATGCCAGTATCAAGGAAAAATGTGTGCATATCTGAGTAATTCCATTCACAATGAGACCTCCTTTATGTATTGAGTCACTAGAATTGGAAGCTTGGCAGTTCCCTATAGACTTTAGAGTTTAGATTATCATGCCAAGTTTTTGGTAGATGAGAACCAAGAATTTGATTAGTGTTCTACAGGTGTGTATTAAATCTGTCCATATGGGGAAGCATAGCATAAGTGGGAAAAATAGAGTATTTAGTCCGTTGGTGATATCCTTGCTAGGGTCAATTTATGTGATAACATCAAGATGGTAGAATGCTGGTCCTTACTCTAGAATATTCAGGTGTTCAACTGTAGACTTATGACTGATAGGGGAGCAGTTCAACAACACTGTGGAAGATATTATGACAACAACTCACATTACATAAAGTTAAAGTGGTCTTAAACATCTATATGGAAAAAATGAAAAAGGACATAGGAGATACAAGTTCTGCATAATAGCTTCACTCTAATTGTAAGAGAGTCACAGTGTTTATGGTAGAACACAATGTCATGAATCACAGGTACCCAGGGTTAAACAGCATTGAATGTGTGATCATGAAAAGGCCAGGACCCTTTGTGCACAAATATCATAGCTACAGGGTAGTACATACTGCCTTTGATGATGTTTGCTTCATTAATCTAAGTCATGACAACAGCTTTATTTTTCTCCCTATGAAGTTGTTTTGGGTAACAAGTGTGATACATAAATTGGAGATCTATATTACATACCCAACTTAAAACAAAAACTTAACTAAATCAATCCTTGGGGACTTAAAGCTGAGTGTAATCTTACCATTCTTAGGTCACTATTTGTCCTCTGTTCTGTCTTAATGGTAACTTTCTCTGTTCTGTGTCCTAAGATGGGAATATTACTGTCTTCCAGCTGGCATAGTCTTAGAGAGGAGTTTATTCTAGTTAGGTAAGCACTGACAAAATGCCTCAGTGGGTAAAGGCATGTAAGGTCCCCATGTAAGTTAAATGGAAATGCCACAAATTTGTATGACCTCTATAATCATATGTACATACACACACACATGTATGTACACAATAACAATAATCAGTAAAGTAAATATAGCTAGGTAACCAGTGAAAGTGGCAAGTACAAAAGTAGAAATCAGAGTCTGAATATAGATCTTGACATTTTTGTTTTCACTCTACAGTGACCTGGGATACCTATAGTATCTCTGTAAAGTATGGACTTATCATTTTCCCCAACATAGGCCATCATGTAAGACCAAAATGATACCTAACAATGAAGTAGAGAATCTAAGGTATTCCTCCCTCTTTGTGGAGTGTAGCAACCAAGCCTCTGAGGAAAGATGTATAGTGATAAACCCATACTGTGACATTCCACTTTCTAAGGTAAACAAATTTACCTTCCTTACTATAGAGGCTGGTTGGCCAGATTTTTAATGTTCTGAATGGCTATGCAACATAATCCTCAGGACTTTCTGATCAAGGCACAAGTCTTAAAGACTCACTCTTCCGCGGGCTTCCTACAACAATAACTACAACGGTGAAGCCCAGTGTGAAAAGCCCTAATTCCTCTGTAACATAAGGTATAAACAAAAACTAACTGACTCCAGACACTTAGACTATATTGGTTGGAACACCTGATATTTGCTGAAACATTTTACTATTTTCTTCTCATACTTAACATTAAGGTCATTTATTCATCACTCAGAAAAATAGCAGAGAATAGCATTATAAATTACTTTTCAATCGGAAATAGAAATAGTTCTATTTTTTCTGGTTGTTGCACTAATATTTTTCCTTATACAGCTCATGAGGAAGAATCAGATACAGTGTACTATGAAGACGAAACGATAGCCAAAGCTCCATCAAAGAAGCAAGGTACTTCTAGAAGAAAAGGGGTTGCTTATGAGCATAAAAACTATAAATTATTTGCACTACTTTGAATGGGACCAGTGGAGACCAGTTCTCTTGTCTCAGCTTCTAGAAGGC
>NW_021625451.1:0-2144 GCF_004785775.1 Grammomys surdaster
GTTTCCTTTATACAGCACAAGTGGATTATAGTTTGCAAACCTGAAAAGAGTTGGACATCAATAAAGTCAATACAGGAATTGAAATTTTTGCAGTTTTATTTTTGGCTTCATTTGAAGGAGTATCATCACTGTGAAGTTTTGAAATGTTTGTATACATCCTATGATGTTGTACATATGTGATCTGATGTTAAGCTTTTACTTGATGCTGGAATGAATTATGAATTTTAGAGAGTTCAGGAAGAGAAAAGGACATTTAGGATTCTGAGCCTAGTTGAGTCTGGACTAGACTATGGGTATTTTGGCATTGGACAGTTTCTAAGATCCTTTGGCTTGGTATAGCCCCCATAATCTCTTTGGTTTTTTCTGCAGAGGCAAATTAGTGCCAGGGAATGGTTTTGATTGTTTCACTATTCTTAGCCTACATGAATTTAGCACTAATCAGATATGTGGCCTTCCTGAGGGTGGGGTCGCTTTGTCATAGGAAGTGTGTCACAATACAGAATTCATGAAAATCTCAGGTCAGCACAGCTTGGTTAAAACCATCCTCCTGGCAGCCAGTTGAAGAGAATTACTTGCCTTCCTTGGCTCCTTTCGTACTACGTCATCTTAAATGCTGTCAGAATTTCTGCCATCCTCTTAATAGAAGGAATCTTTAAGTTGTAAGTCAGTCCAAATTGACTGTCATCCTCAATAAGAGTTGACTTACTCATGGGGTCTCTTCACTGTGATGAATCCTTAACGAACATAGAAGTGGGTACCAGAGACTGGATTATCATTGTGATAGGTCTGTCCATGTTTTTGTTTGTTGGAAATTCGATTCTGGCAGGTTGGAAGCTTTAAATGGAGCATAATATGCTGAAGTACTTGCAGCAGGGCAGAGAGTGGTGGTAAGAGTGATTTTAAATAAAGGGGCTTGCCACTGTAGATTTCAGATGAGAAGAGTATTTGTACGAATCTTAGAAAATATGTTTTGGTATTTTGGTGAAGAACAGGGCTTCCTTGTGTGCTTGTCTTAAGAGTTTTCTGGAGGGTAATTTAAAGAGATGTAAATTAATACCATTAATAAAGGGAGCCTCAAAGAGACCTAGATTAGATTTTGTTCAGTTGTTCACTCTTATGGGAAACATATGAGGAAGTAGAATAAAATCGGTAATGAAATCCCAATATGTAGGGGTTCAAATATTGTGTTCACAACAGAGTATCAGGAAGTAGAATGGAGTTAAAACATGTATCCAAAAATACTAAATGGAAGGAAATGAGAATTGACCAAGGGGAAATAACCTCCCCAACTAGGGATTCTCTTTGTAGATTTTCAGTTAATAAAGGGATGGTTTATATTATGTAGGCCTTTTAATACTGCGTTTTTTTTTTAATTTGGACAAAAGAAGATATGATTCTCATTCAAATGGCCAAGAGATGGACGGTGATGGCTGCTGACAGTTGTAAACATGACTACATATGTTGTGAACTAAAATCCATGAATGGGAGTAAAATCAGAGATCCATATCATGGGCTAGGAAACAGAGGGTTTTGGTCCAAATCATACCATGGTATTACAGTAACTTTGGATAAAGATCTTGAGAATACTGGCTATGAAAAGCTTTGTGTTTATGCATGATAGTATACAACTTTAATCCCAAGAGAGAGAGGCAAGATAATTTCTGAGTTAAAGGGCAACATAGAACAAAGAAAGAAAAGAATAATTTTCTTTATTTGGTAAAGGTAAAGAAAAGCTTAGTTCCAAGCAAGGTGATGCACAAATCAAGTCTGTGAGTCAAGCAGATCTCTGGGTTCAAGGTTAGTCTACAGATCATGTTCCATGACAGCAATACTTAGGCAGTGAGCAAACCATTGAGACTAGGTTGCTGGGATAAATGCCATTGAACTAGGAGCCGTGTTCCAGCACCAACAACTGATAGAACTTGGAAGTTTTGGGCCTGTTGCTATGGTTTTAGAATCCAGAATAGTAGAGTTTACTTGGATAGCTGAATCAATTTAGTTTGAGCTAAGAAATTGCCAGTGACTTAGAAACTGTCACCGTTGATGTATAATATATTGGAAGTATTTTATGAGAGCACCAAGAAGCTGTGTTCCAGAGATAGCCCTCCTGCAGGCAGCCAGATATTTTGTAAGAATCTTCCAGA
>NW_021625452.1:0-218 GCF_004785775.1 Grammomys surdaster
TCAGTTAGGAAGTGTGTTTGTTATAAAGCAGAAACACATTTAACACCCGGCCATGTATCTTTCATTGTTAGATATGGAATGTCCAAGTAAGTTGCTAGATTCCCCCAGAAAAGCACTATAGAATGTATTGAACAAACCTATTGTAAAGATACACCCATTGTAGTGTATTCTTACTTCCAGAAGTAAAGGCAAGTACAACACAGCTGAAAACCTCTAAA
>NW_021625452.1:318-1766 GCF_004785775.1 Grammomys surdaster
ACATTTCAGTTAGGAAGTGTTTTTGTTTTAAAGCAGAAACACTTTTACCACCAAGCCATGTATCTTTCATTGTTTGATATGGAATGTCCAAGTAAGTTGCTAGATTCCAGCAGAAAAGCACTATAGAACGTGTTGAACAAACCTACTGTAAAGATACACGCATTGCAGTTTATTCTTACTTCCAGAGCTAAAGGCAAGTACAAAACAGCTGAAAACACCTAAATCATATTACATGTGACATTTCAGTTAGGAAGTTTGTTTCTTTTAAAGCAGAAACACTTTTAACACCCGGCCATATATGTTTCATTGTTTGATACGGACTGTCCAATTAAGATGCTAGATTCCAGCAGAAAAGCACTAAAGATTGTATTGAACAAACCTAATGTAAAGATACATGCATTGCAATGTATTAATCCAGAGCAAAAACAAGTAAAACACAGCTGAAAACACCTAAATCAGGTTACATGTGACATTTCAGTTAGGAAGTGTGTTTTTTTTAAAGCAGAAACACTTTTACAAAAAAGCCATGTATCTTTCATTGTTTGATATGGAATGTCCAAGTAAGTTGCTAGATTCCAGCAGAAAAGCACTATAGAACGTATTGAACAAACCTAAAGTAAAGATACACGAATTGCAGTGTATTCTTAATTCCAGAGCTAAAGGCAAGTACAACACAGCTGAAAACATCTAAATCATGTTACATGTGACATTTCAGTTAGGACGTGTGTTTCTTTTAAAGCAGAAGCACTTTTACCACCAAGCCATGTATCTTTCATTGTTTAATATGGAATGTCCAAGTAAGTTGCTAGATTCCAGCAGAAAAGCACTATAGAACGTGTTTAACAAACCCAATGTAAAGATACACGCATTGCAGTGTATTCTTACTTCCAGAGCTAAAGGCAAGTAAAACACAGCTCAAAACACCTAAATCATGTTACATGTGACATTTCAGTTAGGAAGTGTGTTTGTTTTAAAGCAGAGACACTTTTAACACCCGGCTATGTATCTTTCATTGTTAGATATGGAATGTCCAAGTAAGTTGCTAGATTCCAGCAGAAAAGCACTATAGAACATGTGAAACAAACCTAATGTAAAGATACACGCATTGCAGTGTATTCTTACATGCAGAGGTAAAGGCAAGTACAACACAGCTGAAAACACCTAAATCATGTAACATGTGACATTTCAGTTAGGAAGTGTGTTTCTTTTAAAGCAGAAACACTTTTAACACCCGGCCATATATCTTTCATTGTTTGATACGGACTGTCCAAGTAAGTTGCTAGATTCCAGCAGAAAAAGCACTATAGATTGTATTGAACAAACCTAATGTAAAGATACACGCATTGCAATGTATTATTCCAGAGCAAAAAGCAAGTACAACACAGCTGAAAACACCTAAACCAGGTTACATGTGACATTTCAGTTAGGAAGTGTGTTTTTTTTAAAGC
>NW_021625453.1:0-1013 GCF_004785775.1 Grammomys surdaster
CAGGTTACATGTGACATTTCAGTTAGGAAGTGTGTTTTTTTTAAAGCAGAAACACTTTTACAACCAAGCCATGTATCTTTCATTGTTTGATATGGAATGTAGAAGTAAGTTGCTCGATTCCAGCAGAAAAGCACTATAGAACCTATTGAACAAACCTAAAGTAAAGATACACGCATTGCAGTGTATTCTTACTTCCAGAGCTAAAGGCAAGTACAACACAGCTGAAAACTCCTAAATAATGTTACCTGTGACATTTCAGTTAGGAAGTGTGTTTGTTTTAAAGCAGAAACACTTTTAACACCCGGCCATGTATCTTTCATTGTTTGATATGGAATGTCCAAGTAAGTTGCTAGATTCCAGCAGAAAAGCACTATAGAACTTGATGAACAAACCTAAAGTAAAGATACACGCATTGCAGTGTATTCTTACTTCCAGAGCTAAAGGCAAGTACAACACAGCTGAAAACACCTAAATCATGTTACATGTGACATTTCAGTTAGGAAGTGTGTTTCTTTTAAAGCAGAAACACTTTTAACACCAAGCCATGTATCGTTCATTGTTTGATATGGAATGTCCAAGTAAGTTGCTAGATTCCAGCAGAAAAGCACTACAGAACGTGTTGAACAAACCTAATGTAAAGATACACGCATTGCAGTGTATTCTTACTTCCAGAGCTAAAGGCAAGTACAACACAGCTGAAAACGTCTAAATCATGTTACATGTGACATTTCAGTTAGGAAGTGTGTTTGTTTTAAAGCAGAAACACTTTTAACACCGGGCCATGTATATTTAATTGATAGATATGGAATGTCCAAGTAAGTTGCTAGATTCCAGCAGAAAAGCACTATAGAACGTATTGAACAAACCTAATGTAAAGATACACGCATTGCAGTGTATTCAGACTTCCAGAGCTAAAGGCAAGTACAACACTGGTTAAAACTCCTAAATCATGTTACATGTGACATTTCAGTTAGGAAGTGTGTTTGTTATAAAGCAGAAACACATTTAACACC
>NW_021625454.1:0-2072 GCF_004785775.1 Grammomys surdaster
GAAGAGTCCAGAATTTAAGAGACATGTGACAATTTAAAATATGTTGATTTATTAACAGATGATGGGCTTGGGTGGTGAATGATAAAACGCTCTCCCGAAACATGTCGGAAGTTGTCTTGCTTATATATTGGAAATGGAGGAGTAGGGCGGGGCCGGGAAAATCTTGAGGCAGAGATTTCTTCTCTCCACCCTCTCTCTGGGCTCTGGGGAGTGTGGCCAAATTACAGTCCCACATCCCACCCTTTATTCTTTCATAAAAAAGGGGGGCATCTCTGAAGGTGGAGTCATGTGACAAGTGACTCTCATGTGAGTCTCTCCGTGGGAGGGATTGTGGAAGCTGAAGCTGAGAGAGTCAGAATGTTTGGGAAGGCCCGAAGCACCTACCGTGTGAGGCTAGTCTCAGAGACCAGCACACGGGGCTTCTAGGGCCTTATCACCAGGCTTTCTGGCCTCTACAGCTCACTGTCTCACAATTCTCTCTCTTAGGAGAGGTGTAATGAAAATTTTGGATGAGGAAGTCAAAAGAGAGCACTATGTAGGCCAGAGGTATTAGTGTAATCATGTCACAGGGTAAGGGGAGTTAGGGGGGGTAGGGAAGGTAAGGGATAATTGAATCAATTGAATTTATGTGGTACAGTTTGAGGGTAGTAATAGCTGACTAATCTAGATAGACATTACGTTTTCCTCACTAACATGTCACTTCAGCTATGTGACTTTGACAAGAGTTCATCTGTAGTTGGTACCGAGTATCTCTGGGTCTTCAGTCAGACGAGATGACCGGGAGAAGGCAGTTTGTCAGGTTTCAGGAGATGGCACTGTCTCAGCATCAGCTCATCTCTGGAGTCTGCAGTTTGTCGAGATGTAGGCAGTTTGTCTCTGTTGGATCTGTGGATATAATCACAGGGAAGCAGCATCTCCAGCAGGGAGACGTCTGAAAGGTGAGTATTGAATCACTCTTGGAAAGTCAAAGGTGTTTGAGGGAATTGGATGGCTGAAGGAGAAAACATTGGGTTAATAACATCTGGGGTAGACATCCACAGTTTGTCTGTGAAGGAAAATTAGTTGTTAATTAAAAGCTGAACGGTTGTGGTGATCAGCATGTTGATTTAACCTGTGGAAGTAAGTTTAGATGACTTTCAAACCTTGAAGAAGAAAAAATTTTTTTAAAGAGTTGAAGAAAGTGTTGGACATATATCACAAGTATTAGAGAGAAAAGAAAATATTTAAACAAAAAGGGAAAAATTTTGGGTTGAAAAGCATGAACACTGTTGTTGTAGGTAACCCTGTTTGGGAGAAAATTATTAATGAAGGGTTTAAAATCAGTGGGGGAAGGGGCCTGTTAGAAGCCAAGGCATTCATCCTTTTGTTTTTCTTAGAGAAAAGAAAGGCTAACTTTGAAGAAAAGTTTAAAGCGAAAAACATGAAAGTTTGATAACAGAGTCAGAAGGAGTGAAAGGCTGTGTGAGACTGAGCTATGGCAGGTAGGCATCTAGAGGTTAGCACCTAGAGTCAGCAGCTCGCTGTTCTCAGAGGGGGAGGGGAGGACAGGCAGCGGCAGTTTCTCTAGGCTCAGTCTGGAGTTTTTAGTTGTGAGAAAGAAACTGTAAGGTAAACAGAGACGAAGGGGCGCAGATTGAGTCTCAGACCCTCTGCTAACAGGCAAGCCAGCTGGGCTATAGCTGGCTGCAAATGACCTAGAAGGTGAAGTGAGGGAGGGGCAAACCGGGAGCCAGCCCTGTTACAGGCGATTCAGCTGGGCTGTAACCAGCCGGCCGCAAATGGTGGGGAGTGGAGGAATTTTAGCGTGAAAAGTTAACCCCTGGGGGAGGGGCAAACCTTTTTGTAGGCAGAGCATGGGAGATTTCTTGGGGGGAGGGGTAAAGAATGGTGATTAAGCAGTCTGCCATTTTGTGGAGAACACGTGGAGAGAGAAACTTAGTTTTTTGAATTAGGCAGAAGTTAGATTGTAGTTAACAATTAGAGGAAAGATGTTAGCAATGAGCACGAGAAGGAGGGAGGAGGTAGAGGGTGGGTGGACAGAGGTGTAACTCACGGTTTTCATAGGCACCAGC
>NW_021625455.1:0-1480 GCF_004785775.1 Grammomys surdaster
CAACCATTGGACTGAGCAGAGAGTTCCCAGTGGAGAAGTTAGAGAAAGGACTGGAGGAGCTGAAGGGGTTTGCAACCCTATAGGAAGAACAATAAAATGAGCCAACCAGAGTCCCCAGAGCCCCAGGGACTGAAGCACCAAACAAAGAGTACAAATGGAGCAACTCATGGCTCCAGGCACTTATGCAGCAGAGGATGGCCTTGTTGGACACCAATGGGAGGAGAGGCTCCTGTTCCTGTGAAGGCTTCATGTCCCAGTGAAAGAGAATGCCAGTAAGGAGAAGTGGTAGTGGGTATGTGGGGAGACACCCTCATAGAAGCAAGGGGAGAAGGGTGGGATAGGGTATTTTCAAAGGGGATAACATTTGAAATGTAAATGAAGAAAAAAGCTGATTAAAAACAAGAAGAAGACTAGAGTCTGACCTAAGAGACTAAGGTTATTTCTACCTTAGTCTGAAACAGATTATCTTCAATTCCATACACATAACCTTTCCGTTTCTCTTGCAATACAATAGCTCAGATGCAGTTCTTAGGTCCTTTTCTGCTTTGATCATGAAACTAATGGGAGAAAATATATGTGCACACACACTTATGTGCATATAGCGTCTGGGCATACCAGCTTATGTTGATTATCTATCTAGAACAAATATAATGTTCTTCCAATAATCAAGCTTCATATAACAATATAGAGATCTCAGGCTAGACCTGGGCCATACTGTTTTGTTTGTGGTTTGTTTTCTACAGTGTCCCTCCATCAAGCAAGAAAATGACACCATGCATTGCTATTTTATGCTAAAATGAGATGGGAACTGAGCGGGAATTTGAAGGAAGGTGGAGGACTCACTTTGCTGCTGGCTTGTAGCTGAGTACGTTAAGGCAGGCTTTAAGATGAATTGCCCCTGTGCATCCAAGTATATGTCGTTCACAAGCAGCCCAGGCAAGGCTGGAAAAGCAGGGAGCATTCTTGAGTTCGATTTACTGAAGGCATTTTGAAGGTTGGTCAGTATAATGTCATGTGGACACTCGTGGCCTATAAGAAGAAAATAAGAATATGAATTGAATCTAGTAACAATGAGTGTGAGAAACCTTCCAATGGGATTTAGCATGCACTGCTGTGTTTTGTGTCTCACTCTTCTTCTGGACAATGTAGACTGTACACCCTAAGCATTAGGAGACTTACAGAGATATTATGATAAAGGAAGGATGTGTAAGCTGAGAACTCTAAAATCGAGGAGATGATTTTCAGTTGATCACTCTATATCTACCAGAGCACTTTGTTTGGCAGATTTTGCTGTGTTCTACTCTGACAGAATCAAGACCTGCCTGTTATAGTCTTGATATCAATAAGACTTTTACATCACAAGAAATTTAGTTTACTTGTCTAGCTTTATATTAATCAATTTAAATAATTCCCACCGCATGCATATATATATTTGTCTTCCTATGGTTTGGAGCCTGGAACTCTATAAGTAATTCTATTA
>NW_021625456.1:0-1559 GCF_004785775.1 Grammomys surdaster
GAAAGGCTCTGCCAGAGCCTGATAAATACAGAGGTGGATGCTCACAGCCAACCATTGGACTGAGCAGAGAGTTCCCAGTGGAGAAGTTAGAGAAAGGACTGGAGGAGTCGAAGGGGTTTGCAACCCTATAGGAAGAACAATAAAATGAGCCACCCAGAGCCCCCAGAGCTCCCAGGGACTGAAGCACCAAACAAAGAGTACAAATGGAGCAACTCATGGCTCCAGGCACTTATGCACCAGAGGATGGCCTTTTGGACACCAATGGGAGGAGAGGCTCCTGTTCCTGTGAAGGCTTCATGTCCCAGTGAAAGAGAATGCCAGTAAGGAGAAGTGGTAGTGGGTATATGGCGGGACACCAAAATAGAAGCAAGAGGAGAAGGGTGGGATAGGGTGTTTTCAAAGGGGATAACATTTGAAATGTAAATGAAGAAAATAGCTGATTAAAAAAAAGAAGACTAGAGTCTGACCTAAGAGACTAAGATTATTTCTACTTTAGTCTGAAACAGATTATCTTCAATTCCATATATATAACTTTTCTGTTTCTCTTGCAATACAATAGCTCAGATGCAGTTCTTAGGTCCTTTTCTACTTTGATCATGAAACTAATGGGAGAAAATATATGTGCACACACACTTATGTGCATATAGCGTCTGGGCATACCAGCTTATGTTGATTATCTATCTAGAACAAAAATAATGTTCTTCCTATAATCAAGCTTCATATAACAATATAGAGACCTCAGGCTAGACCTGGGCCATACTGTTTTGCTTGTGGTTTGTTTTCTACAGTGTCCCTCCATCAAGCAAGAAAATGACACCATGCATTGCTATTTTATGCTAAAATGAGATGGGAACTGAGCTGGAATTTGAAGGAAGGTGGAGGACTCACTTTGCTGCTGGCTTGTAGCTGAGTACGTTAAGGCAGGCTTTAAGATGAATTGCCCCTGTACATCCAAGTATATGTCGTTCACAAGCAGCCCAGGCAAGGCTGGAAAAGCAGGGAGCATTCTTGAGTTCGATTTACTGAAGGCATTTTGAAGGTTGGTCAGTATAATATCATGTGGACACTCTTGTCCTATAAGAAGAAAATAAGAATATGAATTGAATCTAGTAACAATGAGTGTGAGAAACCTTCCAATGGGATTTAGCATGCACTGCTGTGTTTTGTGTCTCACTCTTCTTCTGGACAATGTAGACTGTACACCCTAAGCATTAGGAGACTTACAGAGATATTATGATAAAGGAAGGATGTGTAAGCTGAGAACTCTAAAATCGACGAGATGATTTTCAGTTGATCACTCTATATCTACCAGAGCACTTTGTTTGGCAGATTTTGCTGTGTTCTACTCTGACAGAATCAAGACCTGCCTGTTATAGTCTTGATATCAATAAGACTTTTACATCACAAGAAATTTAGTTTACTTGTCTAGCTTTATATTAATCAATTTAAATAATTCCCACTGCATGCATATATATATATATATATATATATATATATATATATATATATATATGTCTTCCTATGGTTTGGAGCCTGGAACTCTATAAGTAATTCTATTA
>NW_021625457.1:0-5453 GCF_004785775.1 Grammomys surdaster
TGTGTATGTTTTTTGCCGGCGAGACCACTACACGCGCGCCCCGCACATTTGGTGCCGTGAAACCCGGGAAAATCCATCGATCGCCGGCGCTGCTTAAAGAAGACCCTCCGCTCGTTTTCTCACGCGTGGAGTGAATCCAGAACCGTAGGACGGGGTAACGTTCTCTGAAAGATATGTTTCGATTTGATTTGATTCACTTCCCTCCCCAGTTGGCAGGAACGCTAGAGGCTTTCGCCTTGGTGCTAGCAGCATCACTTTTTCTGCTCCTGGTTTTCGTGAGGGTTCGGAGAATAGTACAAATCAGCATGTCAGAGACAGAGACAGGACAGAAGCGCTTAGGAATTCAGAAAGAAAAAGGAAGAAAAAGTATATTTAAGGAAAAAGGCCTTTCCAAAGACACACAGTCTAAGGAAATGAGAGATGAGAGGAAGAACACTCTCGGGAGAGACAGAAGGAAAGTAAGCCTCAGAAACAAACCTCTGTATCTGGTAAAAGAGCCGGGGTTTTTACGGCGTGATAGCTCTGAGTCGGAGGGGCTAACTTCCGAGTCAGAGGACTCAGATGTAGAGAGGGATGGGGAGGATAGATGCCAGCCGAATAGACGGCCGCCGCCACGAGATCGAGTTCTTGCGTTAGTGACGGTCAATTAGAGGCTGTGTTTACAAGAAAAATGTTTCGGGAGAGTCAGTCTAGGTGAATGAGGATTTTGCCTAGGAGGTAACAGCGAAACATAGGTCAGGAGAATTCTAAACAGGCATTGCCTGCGGCCGCTTCAGGTGGAAAGAGCAGGGTTAAAAGGAATTAGAAAGCAGGGTATTGAAGTGTTAAAATAACTACCCGCTAAATCTCCAATGAACGAGATAAAAAGTTACATTTTAAATATGAGAGAGAGAGAAAGAGTTTTAAAAAATACAGGTGCCCTCTCTCTGAGCTGTGTCACCAAAAAGAATGAAAAGGCTATTTCAGAGTTCATCTAGAAACAGAGAATTCGGGAGACGTCCTGAACTTCTCTGTAGCTCCTAAAAGTTCTTTGTTTGTCCTTGGTGCGCCAATGTCCACGTGTTGTGTTTGCTTTTTGTTTCATTGTCTAAATGTTCTGTGTTTGTTACGTGTTCAAAAAGAAAGATCGTTAAAACTGCTTGATCCAACCTTTGGGAGCTAAAAAAGGTCTTTTCAGGAATTGAGGTTGACATAAGCTGCTTTTAAAAGAGACCAACAACATTTTGGGTTTTATAAAGAAGCTAAGAGTCATTTTGTCCTAGAAAAATCTCTGTGACAAGGTGCTTTTCTCTTAAAATTACAGCTAGAAATAGCACCAAATTTTGTTTGATCTGAAAATAAGATATATAGCCATTTCATTGTTGTTTCGGATTGGTTTTAAAAGTATAAAAATGTTCTACATGTCTTGGTTATAGACTATTGGCTTAAATTATTGGGTGTAATTAAAAATTTACAACTTTGATAACGAAAGGTGGCGTGGAACTAGCTCAGTGTTGGAGTCGTTCAGAAACCAGGTATATAGAAAGTAAGATTTTAGACCAATGTCTCTTCAATGAGATTAAAAGCTGCTTCATGCATTCATGTGTAGAGAATTAACAGCAAAACTTTGTAGCATAGGGGTGGTCTGCTTGGTGTTGATTTTAGAGAAGATAGATTGTTTAAATTGGTTTTGCTTTTGCTTCTCAAAATTAATGGTTACACGCTAATGCTACAAAAGATATTTAAAAGTTTAGTTAAACTGCCAGTATTCCATTGGCTGCAGTTGGCAGTTGTAATCTTGAGTTTAAAAATTTTTTTTTTGATTCGCCCATGTTATAGAAAGGGGGGGGCAGCAGGTAGAGTTAAATAAAAATATTTATAACAAGTTGTGATACAATGCTGGCCTGCTAGAGATTTAGAACGTTTACATTTAAATTAAGACACGCAGGCTGAGATCTTAACGTGCTTGTAAGACAAGGTCAGTGTGATATTAATCAGGTTAAACTGCCTACACGGCCCTCAAATCATACAAGCAAAGACAGACTTAGATACTTGTCTTTGCAATGAAATTGCACCCTCATACAACCAGGGTCTGACCATAACTACACAGAGCCATAGAGATGGGGAATGTTTTAAATGTAGAAATTTAGATAGTTTTTAAAGTGACTGTCCCAAGAACAGAGGCTTAAACAACAGTCAAGTGACCAAGGTTACTTGACAAACCTGTCCTTGGTGCAAGAAGGATAATCCTTGGGCCAGGCCTCAGGATATAGGCCAAGATTAAAACATTTACATTTAAATTAAGACTATAACAGAGTAGTTGAGACAGGAGCTTAGATTTCAGACATTCCTATTGTCCTGTCCCGCCTCAAAAAGGGTGTTCTCTAGAATTTGTTTATTGCCTTGCTTGTTCCTTAGGGAGGTGTCTGCCTCAGACTCAAAAGAAATTCAAAACAGCTTTTGGGCCAGGCCAAAATTGTTGGGTGTGATAGAGACAAAATGGCCTTGGTTCCTCTGATGTATATTAGGTCTTATCAGTAACTAAAAAACCTAATCTTAAATTAATAATTAAAAGAAAAAGGGTTTTAAAAGATTGATAGATACTGGGGCTAATTAACAATTATTAGAGGACAAGATTGCCTTCAGCTTGGCTTTATTTGATACTTCACTCAGCTAAAAAGAGTTGGTTATTCAATTAATCCAAAAAACACTAGGGCCGGGCGGTGGTGGCGCACGCCTTTAATCCTAGCTCTTGGGAGACAGAGGCAAACAGATTTCTGAGTTCAAGGCCAGCCTGGTCTACAGAGTGAGTTCCTAGACAGCCAGGGCTACACAGAGAAAGTTCAAATTTAAGATTTATAAGGCTAATGGGGCACTACAGCCTGACTTGCCTACTCCAGCTGCCATTCAAGTAAATACATATAAAAAATTATTATAGATTTAAAAGATTGTTTTATATAGTTCCTTTACCTCCTGGTGAAGGTGAGAGGTTTACATTAAGTGAAATTACTTGTGAGTTTTGAGAGCCCATGAAGCCATTCATTAAGAAGGCTTGCCTCAAAGAATAATTAATGGCCTTAAAAAATTTGTTGTTGCTTTAATACAAAAGGTTAAAGCATTTAAATCTCTCAGTATATATTATTATTCATTGTATATTTTATTGGCTGATCTCTCTAAAGGAGTTTTTCTACAAGCCTTTGCTCTAGTACAATGAGCTTTAAGATTTTAGAGTACTTGTTGCTCCAGAAAAGTGATTCTCAAAAGTTGTTAACAGAGATTAATTGGCTAAAACCTCATTTTCAGCTTGACAGGCCAAAAGAAATGGTCAAATAAAAGGACATCTTGACTGGACAATGAAAAGGTCCAGATTCTATTTTAATAAAAGCCAGGGGAGCGGTCTGTGTGTCTCCACAGGAAGAAGACAATCCATTTTGGTTACCAGAGCGGCTGACACGGCGACTCGCGATACTGGAAAGTGACACCCAGACAGACCCTCCAGGCTTTGATGATAGCCCTTGTGCTGATCCAAGGGATACAGGTTCCTAGTATTTTTGTTTATTTTATCAAATTCCACCTTTAAGAATTGTACCAATAAAACCTGCTGGATGTCCCAGTGTTAGAATTCTAAAGATTCACTCACACTATGGTTGCCAGAGTCACGCGATGGGTTCCCATCCCCATGGAGACTCATTCCACTTTGTCATTATTTAGACAAAAAGGAGATTTGGTATAACTGCAGCCATAGTGACGACGATATTAATTAGTGCCGTTATCGCCACTGCCACTGAGATTGCTATGTCAACTTCTGTTCAGGTGGGCACTACCCCCAATTGTCAGCCACGGTGGCAGAGGCTGTTAACCTTCAAATCCTCCGCCAGTACCCAACTAAAAGGCGGGCTAATCATCCTTAATCAACGCCTTGATTTAGTGAGAGAGAGATTAGATATCCTCTTTCAACTAGCCCAATTGAGATGTGAGAGAAAACTGGGTACACTTTACATCACCAGTGTACAGTATAAAAACTTTACTCGTGTAACTAATCTGTCCAGAAAATTGTTTCAGTATCTTACAGGAAACTGCTCAGAAAACTTCAGTGAGACACTCAGAAAATTGAGAACAGCTGTGGTGAACATCAACTCGACGCACGTGGATCTGTTCCTGACTGAGGGACTGTCCTCCCAGAATTCTTCAGCTTTCTTCCTTTCTTTTCCTTTTCCCCCCTTCCTTTTTTTTTAAGTAAGTGGGAGTAAGCCTGTTTAGTTTACCCTAAGTTGTGGTTTAGTATTCATCCTTTGATTGGTTTGCGAACTCATAGCTCAATAGAATTTTGGCAAGGCTATTATTGGCCAGGCGTTTGTGACCAAAGTACTAGGGGCTTTCCCTGCAGTGTAGCTTTCACTGCTTCGAAAATGAGCAGTCCTCCCCTTGCGAGTGGTGGTGCTAAATGTTAGGCCATCAGCGTTGCACCCCAGAGATTTGCCCAATACACTGGGTCAGTGAGGAGTCTCGACCTGGCTGATTCTTGTCTGTATAGCTGTGGTACCTGAGTTTTGAGACAAACAGCCCTTGCACCCCTAGGAGATGACTCCATTGCACAGGGATGGGTGTTTGCATCTCTTTCTGTTCCCCTTAGCCCTTGCACCCAGAGGACTTGTGTTTCCATTGCACCTGGTAGGGTAAGGGAGACGGTTTTAAACTGTTGGTTCTTTGATCGCTTATTCCCCCAAGATGGAATTTGCTTGATCAGGCCGTGGGTTTGAGTCATAACTGGTACCATGCTAGACAGGCTAAGGGCAGTCAGTTAGATAACTCCATCCTTTTGTCTCCAGACCGGCTGTCAATTGATCCCAACGACGGGAATAAGCTGATCTCATATGCCAGAGGTATACCACGAATGGTGATATTACCCGGTGACAGGCATTACGAGTGGCCACAACCTGGAGCGCACATTCAGAGAATGCCAGGTGTGGGTGCGCGACCCTCGTAGCCTAGCCAGAGCGCTCACCATTCTTTGGTGCTGGCTGTGAAGAAATGTCAGTCAGCCTAGACACGAGACATTGGCCAGTGCCTGTTTGACAAATCTAAAAGGAAATAGCCAGTAGACAGATTCCTCAGCCGCTGCACCCTAGGGCTTCTGGTAAAGACACCCTGTAAAGCCTCAAACATTTCTGTACACAGTCCCTGCCCACTAAGGTGTTCGTTCCACGGATAGAAGGTCTGGTAAGTCAATGACGGAGTGGACGGATAAGGCTCGGCCACCTAAGACAGGGCAGCCTCGGGTGGGGAGGCTGACCCCGTGACGGGTAAGAGTTTGAGCACCGCCCTCTAAAGAGACTCAGACCCGCCGTGAGACCCCCCAAAGGTGGGAGTTACGAAACCTTCCCAGGGACCCCTGCCACCCTCTATATTTAAACAAAAAGGGGCAGTTGTTGGGAGCCGCCACGAGAGCTGACAAAGTCCGCCATCGCTAGGTG
>NW_021625458.1:0-1659 GCF_004785775.1 Grammomys surdaster
CATACTATATATATATTATATTATATATATATATATATATATATATATAATATAATATATATAAATTTAAAATAGTCAAGAACCTTAATTAACTTCACGTAAAGCAGAAAGACCTCCTAAGGCTCGCAATCCAACCCCTTACATAAAACTGTCATTTACCATTCACGTGTATTTCCAAATAGAATAAAGTTTACAAATCTTGTTTGGAATGTGAGAGCAGGACAAGTTGGGCCAAGTGATGTAAGCTATGATTCTCAGCTTCTGCACCCATGAGGGGGGGAAAATCAAAAAATTATGTGATGGAAACATACAGGAAGTTCACTGAGGAGTTGTGGTGGAGGCAGGGCGACTGTGCACTGAGGAGTTATGTATGAAGAATCTAATAAGTAGGTTATCTTCTCAGAACGTGGTTCGGTTATGACTTGAAAGGAACTATAAGCAATGACAAAATTAAATTAAATAACTTCAGATATTTGAAGGCAAACTTACTTTCTGAAGTATTCTGGTCTGAGGTCTAATTTTCACCGTGCATTTTATAGTATTGATAGTTACAGCCAGTATTGTCTGCAGCATTAAAAAATTCTGAGAATTGGGCTATTAAAATTCACTTAAAATTGTTACAATGCTATGATTTCATAGACAGAGGTCTTCACAGACATTACAATTTTGTTGATACAGACCTTGAGGCTCAGACTGTTTGTGAGTTATGGGTTTCTGCCCCTGATGGTTCAGACTTTGACCTTGGATTTAGTTATGAGGGTACCACGGGTCTGTTTGTCAAATCCCTGACCATTGCTGCCTTCCATGTCTTCCAAATGCTATTCTCTGGAGTGTTCCTGAAACATCTTCTGTTGTCTAATTTTTTAAAGTAAAAAATATTTTTTGTAGTTTCATTTAAGGCCAGATTTTCTTTGTTAAGATTCCTGAGTAACGCTTTCCTTTAAGAAAGAGAAACTTTGGAGGTATAAATAATATAGTTGAATTAATCCACTTAGTGATATTATGAGATTGTAATTTCTCATAGGCATCATAGTTTGTAGCCTATTTAAGTTATCATTAGACCATTGGTACCTCGTGCTTGTCCCTGGCCTTTCTTTGATCTCCAGGAATTTGGAACTCCATCAATGAAACAAACAAAAAAAACCTCATTAATTCTGCATCCTAGGAACATCAGAGCTTAAACCACAGACACCAGATGAACACGCTGGCTAATCCTGCTTTACAGTGCAGCTCAATAAACAATCTAACCGGAATCAGCTCTCAATCATTTCAGAGATTACTCTTCAAAAATTCACCTACAGACTTTGCTTGTCTACATTCTGACTGACAAAGGGTCTGTAATAGCGTGGTCACAACAAATTGTTTCAACAGTCACGTCAGTATTTGACTGATTTTTCTCCTATGTCAGCCTGAGGAGTGGAGAGGAGTTGATTTGCTGTTCACTTGGCCCTTTCAGAGTGTGCAAAGTGGCCACACTTTCCCAGTGGTGGATGGGAAGTGCCACAAGTCAGTCTACCATTTGTCACCTACCATGTAGAAACTCCTACAGCTGAGGAAGGAGATGTCTGATTTGAAGCTATCCAGCCTGTTCCTTGTGCTTAGTAATTATTGCTCCTTCCTTCCTTCCTTCCTTCCTTCCTTCCTTCCTTCCTTCCTTCC
>NW_021625459.1:0-1657 GCF_004785775.1 Grammomys surdaster
CATACTATATATATATTATATTATATATATATATATATATATATATAATATAATATATATAAATTTAAAATAGTCAAGAACCTTAATTAACTTCACGTAAAGCAGAAAGACCTCCTAAGGCTCGCAATCCAACCCCTTACATAAAACTGTCATTTACCATTCACGTGTATTTCCAAATAGAATAAAGTTTACAAATCTTGTTTGGAATGTGAGAGCAGGACAAGTTGGGCCAAGTGATGTAAGCTATGATTCTCAGCTTCTGCACCCATGAGGGGGGGAAAATCAAAAAATTATGTGATGGAAACATACAGGAAGTTCACTGAGGAGTTGTGGTGGAGGCAGGGCGACTGTGCACTGAGGAGTTATGTATGAAGAATCTAATAAGTAGGTTATCTTCTCAGAACGTGGTTCGGTTATGACTTGAAAGGAACTATAAGCAATGACAAAATTAAATTAAATAACTTCAGATATTTGAAGGCAAACTTACTTTCTGAAGTATTCTGGTCTGAGGTCTAATTTTCACCGTGCATTTTATAGTATTGATAGTTACAGCCAGTATTGTCTGCAGCATTAAAAAATTCTGAGAATTGGGCTATTAAAATTCACTTAAAATTGTTACAATGCTATGATTTCATAGACAGAGGTCTTCACAGACATTACAATTTTGTTGATACAGACCTTGAGGCTCAGACTGTTTGTGAGTTATGGGTTTCTGCCCCTGATGGTTCAGACTTTGACCTTGGATTTAGTTATGAGGGTACCACGGGTCTGTTTGTCAAATCCCTGACCATTGCTGCCTTCCATGTCTTCCAAATGCTATTCTCTGGAGTGTTCCTGAAACATCTTCTGTTGTCTAATTTTTTAAAGTAAAAAATATTTTTTGTAGTTTCATTTAAGGCCAGATTTTCTTTGTTAAGATTCCTGAGTAACGCTTTCCTTTAAGAAAGAGAAACTTTGGAGGTATAAATAATATAGTTGAATTAATCCACTTAGTGATATTATGAGATTGTAATTTCTCATAGGCATCATAGTTTGTAGCCTATTTAAGTTATCATTAGACCATTGGTACCTCGTGCTTGTCCCTGGCCTTTCTTTGATCTCCAGGAATTTGGAACTCCATCAATGAAACAAACAAAAAAAACCTCATTAATTCTGCATCCTAGGAACATCAGAGCTTAAACCACAGACACCAGATGAACACGCTGGCTAATCCTGCTTTACAGTGCAGCTCAATAAACAATCTAACCGGAATCAGCTCTCAATCATTTCAGAGATTACTCTTCAAAAATTCACCTACAGACTTTGCTTGTCTACATTCTGACTGACAAAGGGTCTGTAATAGCGTGGTCACAACAAATTGTTTCAACAGTCACGTCAGTATTTGACTGATTTTTCTCCTATGTCAGCCTGAGGAGTGGAGAGGAGTTGATTTGCTGTTCACTTGGCCCTTTCAGAGTGTGCAAAGTGGCCACACTTTCCCAGTGGTGGATGGGAAGTGCCACAAGTCAGTCTACCATTTGTCACCTACCATGTAGAAACTCCTACAGCTGAGGAAGGAGATGTCTGATTTGAAGCTATCCAGCCTGTTCCTTGTGCTTAGTAATTATTGCTCCTTCCTTCCTTCCTTCCTTCCTTCCTTCCTTCCTTCCTTCCTTCC
>NW_021625460.1:0-3729 GCF_004785775.1 Grammomys surdaster
TGTTGGGAGCCAACTCCTAGCCGAAAGTGGCTATCATCTATGCAGCCATCTCAGGCCATATACCCTGACAAGAGACTTGTTTTCAACAGCCCGAAACAGCTGAGCACACTCTGATAAACATCTTGTTTTTCTCACATATCTTGTTTTGCTGTTTAGTGCCACCAGCTGCAAGGCGCACGTGATATCCACGTTGCTGAGCGCACGTGGTCTCCTCACTGCTAGCTAGGTGCACGTGCTGCTAGGTGCACGTGGTCTCCTCACTGCTAGCTAGGTGCACGTGATATCCACGCTGCAAGGCACATGACGTAGTGCCTTCAGCTGTGCTTGTCCACGAGGGCAAGGCACGTGGTAAAGGGTATAAATACCCAGGATTTCCTTCCAATAAATGAGACTTGATCAGACTCCCTGTCTTGTCTCCATTCTTCGAGTCTCCGTCCCCACTCTCTCTCTTGCTAGGCCCTGACCCGCGGACCAGAACAGCAGAATGGGTGGTTACAAAATGGCCCCCAGAACGTGAGGCAGCTTGGGTTGCTACAAAGTGGCACCCAACGTGGGGCTCCAGTAAGCAGGGGTACAGTGAAGGACACAGCGGGAATTGGAAGCGTGCATCCTCACTCCTGCGCTGGAGACCCTGCTGACTGACCGAACAGGTTGCTACAAAGTGGTGCTCAACGGGAGGCGGCAAGAACGAGAGGTTCAGTGAGAGACGTTACCGGAAGAAGGGTCGACTGAAATTTCAGAAGTGAAACAGAGGTGACTGCGGCAGCCGTGTGGAGACCAGTAGGTCATAGTAATGATAATGGGGCAAGAAATAAGTCAGCCTGAACTCAACTCTCTGTTTTTGTTTTGTTGTTTGCTGTTTACGTGTGTCAATTGTCTGCTTTTGTTTCGCTGTTTAAATGCTGTCTTTCATGTTCAAAAGAAAAAGAAAAGCATAAAATCCAAAATAGGACCAAAGGTTGAAGTAATCGATTTGTCAGAGCTAGATTGTGCTGACCTAGAGAAAGAGACAGCCAAAAATTATGACCCTGAATGGCCCGCTTCCCGAAGGCCCCCTCCCTATGCTCCTCCACCTCCAGATGCTCCTGCTCTGGAGATGGTGGTTGTAGACCACAGAAAGGAGTTGCAGGACAAAATTTCTTTTCTTAGACAGCAAATAGAATTAGAGAAAGAGTATCGGGATTTAATTAATCAGTTACAAAAATTAAGGACAGGGAAGATCTCTAGAGAGGGCGAGGCTAATTGTGAAAATTACCCAGGTCCTTGTGTCCCTCAACCCGGACTCCAAAGGCAGCCCCTGTCCTCTGGTTTTAGTTCAGCCACAGATCAGCCAGAGGAGGGAGAGGCTGAGGTTTTTCCTGTATCAGAGACTAGAGACGCTCAAGGGGTTGCGTGGAGACATCACACAGGGTTTAATTTTCAAATTATTAAAGAATTAAAAAATTCGGTGGCCCAATACGGTGCCACTGCTCCCTTTACTCTTGCAATCTTAGAATCTGTTGCAGAGGAGTGGCTGACTCCTGGTGATTGGAATACTCTAGTGAGAGCAGTTCTTAGCGGTGGTGACTATCTTATTTGGAAATCAGAGTATCATGAGAATTGTAAAGAGACAGCTAGGAGAAACATTCAGGCAGGTAATGGTTGGTCCTTTGAAGCCTTAGTAGGAGAAGGGCAATTTGCTTCTAGTGATAACCAAATGCAATATGACCCAGGCTTATTCACTCAAATTCAAAATGCAGCCATGAAGGCTTGGCGCAAACTCCCGGTAAAGGGAGACCCTGGTGCATCTTTGACCTCAGTCAGACAAGGGCCTGATGAACGATTTTCTGATTTTGTTCATCGATTAATGACAACAGCAGGAAGGATTTTTGGTAATGCAGAGGCAGGTGTAGATTATGTAAAACAGCTTGCATATGAAAATGCCAATCCTGCTTGCCAAGCAGCCATTAGACCCTATAGGAAAAAGACAGACCTTACTGGGTATATCAGACTCTGTTCTGACATAGGGCCCTCTTACCAACAGGGCTTAGCTATGGCAGCTGCCATGCAAGGACAATCAGTAAGAGATTTTTTTGGCAAGCAGAGACAAAAAGGCTTGTTTTAAATGTGGCAAGCCTGGACACTTTGCAAAAGATTGCAAGGCAGAGAATGAGTTAACCCAGAGACAGCCTAGAAAACAGCCTGGCCTATGCCCACGTTGCAAACGTGGAAGGCATTGGGCTAGTGAATGTAGGTCCAAGACAGATGCACAAGGAAACGCCCTTTCCCATAATCAGGGAAACGGGAACAGGGGCCAGCCCCAGGCCCCGAACCAACACAAGCCAAAACCTTATGGGACAGTCAGTTTCATACCAACAAACAACAATCCCTTTCTGAACTTAGTCGAACAACACCAGGAAGCGCAGGACTGGACCTCAGTTCTACCCACACAGTATTAACCCCAGAAATGGGACCTCAGGCCTTACCTACTGGAGTATTTGGACCACTCTATCCAAATGTGTTTGGCCTGATAGTGGGAAGAAGCAGTGCTACTATGCAGGGACTACAAATTTTTCCTGGAGTTATAGACAGTGATTATCAAGGTGAGATTAAGGTAATGGCCAAGGCAGTACAGAATATAGTCACCATTCCTACAGGAAGGAGGATAGCTAAACTATTGTTACTTCCATTGATCCCTACTAATCATAAATATAAGAGTACTAAGAGAGGGGATCAAGGCTTTGATTCCTCTGATGAATATTTTGGTTCCTCTGATTCCCAAACGGCAGATGCCACATGCTGGCTGCCAGAGAGACTGATTAAACAAATAGACAACAATAACAAATCCAGAGAGGAGAAATCCCCTGGGAAGCATATTTTTTCTTTGCAGGAAACATGAAGATGCTTCACTGGAGCGGATCAACCAGCATACCTGACTTGGAAAGTTCTCAGTCCAGAAGAAGACATCACCACCCGCACCTCCAGGGTGGCTCTATTGGACTCTTGGTTCCCTGATTTATGATTTAGTGGGGTACATTGTTTAGACCCAAGAAAGAACCCATTACCACAGTTACTATAGTTGTTTTTTGGGTTTGAGATTGATTGGGGCAGAGACAGGGATTTCCTTACTTGTTTTGTTAAGATCAAAGTTATGATCAGTTCTGTACTTATACAGATTTAGATTTAGAAAACAGTGCTACAGTATAGAAGAGGCTTATACTTTTTGCTCCTCCAACAGAGAGAGTTGTGTGCTACCCTCAAAAAAGAGTGTTGCTCTGAGGCAGAATGGTTTACATCAACCATTCAGGCATTAAGTCTCTTGTCTCTCGGGTTCATGCTGTTCAACAGACTGATGGCTTTCATACGACAACAGACAGATGTTATTCAAATAAAACCCATACAGGTCCATTATTACAGGCTGGAAGTATGGGACTCAAAAACCTCTGTCATCAAGACTGACGAGGATTAACCCCTAACCTACGCGCTAAGCCGGATAGTCAATGACGGGTAAGAGAACACCTCAAGACCCTTGCCCCGAACTGGGAGGCCTCACCATCCTAAGACAGGAGCTCAACCAATGGCTGTTGAGTATCCAAAGACGGAAAAGGGAGACTGGGGTCCTTTGTTCCAACCTAAGACAGGCACGGTTTCCGTAAGTTTTTCCCAGCCTTCCCTTTTGAAAACAAATTTAAAAAGGGGGACCTGTTGGGAGCCAACTCCTAGCCGAAAGTGGCTATCATCTATGCAGCC
>NW_021625461.1:0-2969 GCF_004785775.1 Grammomys surdaster
ATACTGGGTATATAGAATCCTTTTTAGACATATAAAATATTCTTTAGGCTTTCTTTATAAGGACATAGAAAATTTTCTGAGAAACCGAGCCATGAAGCAAGTTAGGAATGTGGAAAGACCAGTCACTATTACTGGAACTGGCCAACCGGAAAGAGAAAGGAAAGAATGCAGGTGAGCTAGGTGGAACCAAGCTGGTAACCGCAGTGACAGGGCAAGGCCACAGTGACAGGGCAGGACCACATTCTTGAGAAAGATTAGCGTACAGAGAGTTTTCACATGACCCTGACTCACATAGGTTGGGTTCCTTTGGAATGTTCCGCTATTTTTATGTTATGCTACCTTAACAACCTCTCATCCCCCTCCCCATTCCTTGGTTTGTAGTTTTTCCCTTTAAAATCCCTCTCAAACTGGCTGTCGGGGTCAATTCAGCTCCTGCGTGAGCATACGAATTGACAGGCAGCTAGCTGTTACATGCCCAAATAAACCTCGTTTTTGCTCCGGTTCACGGTGTCTCGAGCAGATTACTGGGTGGTATCGACTTTCTGAGACTTTAGTGAGGGTCTCCCCTCTGTGGGGGTCTCCATTGGGGTCTCGTCAGGGATTTGCGACCACCCTGATCTCTGAGACCCCCACTGGGAGGTAAGGGTACCGCGGTTTTGCTTGTGTGTCTATCCATCTCCTTCTGACATCTGGTTTGGAATTCTGGAAAGTGCACTTCTGTGGTTTGGCTTGGCAGCTGTTTCTGTCTTGTAAGAGGCAGCAAACCATTTTTGTCTCCGCAGGAGGTGAACGGGTGACTGGCAGACGTGCTAGGAGAGTTACCACTGCCACAACCCAGGAGACGTCCCGGGTGAGGAAGGGACCCCAGGGACGCCTGATGAGTGCCTGTCTGGAGGCCAGGGAGGACGTGGGGGTCCTCTTGCTGGAGAAGGCATGAGAGGCCTCCCGGCCATCTCTTTTTTCTCTATTGGTGTTGGCTTTCTTGGTTGAGACAGTCTCTTTGTGTAGTTGTTTTGTCGGTGTTTTGTGTTACTCGTGATGTTATAGGGACAATGGACTGTGTACTTGTGCTTATAAGGTGTCTGTGCCCATGGCGTGGGGCAACTGTCTGTGTACTGTGTTTGTGAAGTCTCTGTGCACCCATGGCAGGGTCGAACGACTGTGTAGCCTGGTTTCTGTGCTTGTGGCAGGAGTGGGAACCAGGCAAGCCAAGGACGGCAGTTTTCGACCCTGGGAGAGGGTCAGGTTACGAATTCTGGGAGGGAATTCATAGAAAGTGGAAGCAGTGGGGCAGACATGTCGGCACACTGCAAACCACAGTTCTCTAGAGGATGCTCCGGAGTTCGTTTTTATGGGAGATGGGGTCAGAAGTGATACCTTCTCTGTCTGAAGGTGGTCTTTGGCCACCGCCACCTGGGGTAGCGTCTGTTGAAGCTCTCATGGCTGTGTGTCTGTGTCTAATTCTGTGTTGTTCACTGCTGGTGATGTAAGAAATCTGTTAAATTAGGTCCAGCATGGGTTGGCCATGTCATCTGGTTATTAGGTTCTCTCACCGTCTTTCATGTCTTGGTTGTGTAACCCGTCTCTGCACCTGTGACAGGGGCGAGAACTGTCTGTGTCTGGTATATCCACCGCCCGTGATGGGGGTGAACTGACTGTGTTTTTTTTCTGTTTTCTTGATGAACTGTTTGTGTGTTTTTGGACTGTGACTGACGTTATTTTGGACTGAATTTACTGTGTTGAATATCCTGAGTTAACAAGAGGTAACATGGCCATTGGCAGAGAAATAGCTAAAACAATTGTTTGATCTCCGCAGTGTGTTAGCAAAAGAAAAGGAACTCTCTGGCCCCTACCGATTCTTGGTTATGCTTTCTGTCTATTGTGAGTCCTTGGTGCCAAATTTGTCCACGTGTGTCATTGTCTGTCTTTGTTTCATTAGAATAAATATCTGTTCTATGTTTCATGTTCAGAAAGATAAAAAGGGTTAAAACTTCTGGCTTGATTTAGCTTAAAACTTGTTTAAAAGGCAACCTCAATTTCCATAATAAAAGCTGATAGGCAAGTCCCTCTGCTCTGTGGATGGAAGTGAGGCACATCAGGAGGAGCCCTGGCAAAAATGATTCTTTGCACAAGCTGCTCTTGGGAAGGCTAAGAACTTTTTGACTTTCCTGGTAAAGAAATTGATTTTTTTTCTTCCCCCAAGATTGAAAAAGAGATTTCAGTATTATGTTTTATCTGGGATTTAATAAGGGCTTGATAGGCCGCTAAAAGGACAGGTAGGATTTTTAGAGACCTTCAGGCAGGAGTCCCTTTTACACAATTGGCTTATGAGAATGCTAACTACAGTCCAAGCCATGCTTTCACAGTACTGAGGTGATATGGAATGTTCTAGGTATGGGGACATAGGTCATTTTAGGAAAGACTCCAAAAAAATAGAGGCATAGACAGAAGAATTACTCCTCTGGAATCTGTTCTCAGTGTAGGAAGGATAATCGTTGGGCCAGGCCTCAGGAAATAGGCCCAAATTAAGAACTTTCACATTTGAGTTAAGACAAAGCTCAGAGTGGGCTCAGCAGAAGCTGGTGTGACATTCCTGTTGTCATGGTCACTCTGACTAGCCCCTAAAAAGGTGTTTTCTGGAATTTGTTTTATTGCCTTGCTTCTTCCTTGGGGAAGAAAGGTCAGCCTCAGACCTAAGGACATTTACAAGAGACAGTTTATGGTCCAGGAGCTATATAATGATTATGCTGGAGAAATTAGAATTACAGCCTGACTTGCCTACTCCAGCTACCATTCCAAGAAATACATATAGAATTATTATAGATTTAGAAGAGTATTTTTATACTGTTCCTTTAAGATGAGAGGTTTGCATGCAGTGAGTATGCTTATAATTTTTTGAGAGACCATGAAGTGATATCACTAGAAAGTTTTGCCTCAAGGAATGGCTAATAGCCTTACAAGAAGTTAAG